>NW_021131999.1:0-1120 GCF_004193835.3 Ostrinia furnacalis
AGGCCGTATTTGCATGTCAAAGTCAACACTACGCTTCAGGTATTAAAAACCAGTCAGCGTCTGCCTGGACAAAGCCAGAAACTGACAGGGGCCGTATTTGCATGTCAAGTGAAGATTCGCAACCCTCCAAGAATGCTCCACAAGTCCCTGGAGTCCACTCGCCGCGCCACAGGCCCGTGTGCTCGGCGGAATCCTGGGTTTTTCGATGCAGGACCCAGCCAGCAACTCCAAGTCATAGCGGTGAGGCGCCAGCGCCCGTTTAAACTTGTATGGGCAGCACGTTTACTTCAAAATACACGCTCGGCCTTCCTCTGCACATCAAATATCAAAAATTATGCACATATTCGTCAGGATCGTCTTCTACGATGTTCGCTCGCGAACCGAACATAGCTCGTTCGTTCGCCGAACGCTCGCCGCTCCCTCCGGTCACGCGTACAACGCGTAAGTAAACAAGGGTACATAAGAAAAGAAATACAAAAGTTACAGGACCTTGTTTGTAGCAAACCAGACAAAACGCCAATATTCCTGTTCACTACGTCCTCCCTGGTAGTTGCGCGGGTCGCGCTGCTGCTCCTGCTCCATGGCCCAGGGCCACCGAATCCACAGGAATGCGCCTCTCGGAATCCAGCAAAGGCAGCGCACGACACTCAGGGTCAGGGCGCGATATTGTAGTCGACGCTAGTACACTGACGAGACGAAGACGTGGGAAGGTTACCCACTACATAATTATTTTGTTTGGTCAAACCAAAATTTTTACTAAGACATCGTCTTGTGATCCATCACGAAAACCACAAGAACCATCGCGTTGCTTACAAGATTTTGAAAAGTCGTCACGTACGAAGTTGATTCGCGACCTCCTGACTTCCGATTCCTCGCATCAAACGATAAGCCGGGATTCTATTAAAATAAAATTAAAACGCTTCAAAACTGATTCGGAAATTAACGAAATGTCCGACCCGCTGTCAATCAAAATATTAACGGGTACTTTTTGCACTAATAATGCGGGTATTATGTTATGCCACTGAGCTGGGATTCGACTCTAAGCAAAAACCCACACTTTAAGACCGACTCCCACTCGAATCCCCCAACGCTGCTTTTGAAAGCAAGAATCGACAAAATT
>NW_021132000.1:0-1872 GCF_004193835.3 Ostrinia furnacalis
TTGTCTGGTCGTTGGGAGTCCCATCCAAATTTTGTCTGAGCTCGTTCCAAATATTTTGGCACCCTTTAAGTACGGAACCCTAAAAATACTAATAAATAATAATATCTTTGGACAATTTCACACCGCGCCATCTAGCCCCAAAGTAAGCAATGTTATGGGTGCTAGGCTAGCATAACGGATATACTAGAATACTTTTTTTTAAATACATACATATTATACATAGTAACACCCAGACCCGTCACAGAAATTAAAATTCTTCATTTCAATTTCTGCCTGGCCGGGAATCGAACCCGGGACCTCTCGGCATAGTAGTCCGTTCTGAACCACTACACCAAACGGCCGACAAACAGCCTGTTGATAAAAATACAAATAATTATTTATTAAAACAGTCCTGGTTTAATGAATACCGACACTTTATCGGCTAGTTGATAACCGCTCATCGCTCATCGTCGGGCGGCTGACGTCGACAGTCATGGGACTTGACTTGTAAATGCACTGATGGGTACAGTCCTCAACACAAACACTCAAAGTCAAAGTTAAAATCTTTTAAATTTAAAATTAAAATTAACAGTGAAAACTTCGAGGCTTATGTAAGACTCATTTTTTATATGCTACTTATGTTACAATATAAGTAAGCTGTATGTTTTCTTAATAAAGAAAATAAAGAAAGTAGGCATTTAGTTTTTCATGTGTGGTATAAAAGTTTCCATCATGAATTTTGTAAGGGAAATATAATAATTATGTTTTTAATTAATCTAGTGCTAAAATGTGTATCCGCAACTTATTGAATAATAAGTCGTACATATTTTTTATTTATTTATTTAGGTCACAGCCAAAATATGTATGTTAGATACAAATTGATGTACAGACTCCAAAAAATTCCTTTTCACACAAAGTAGACTTTTGTTACTAAGTAAGTCCTTTAATATTGAGTTGAATTTACTTTTATTTCGTTCTTTTCAATCAATAGGTAACTTCCCCCACAGATAGGAAGTCTTAAGCTTATTTTTTTATTGCTTGATGATTAATTCTTAGAAGCATGGATGGTAATCCTTCAATATCAAATACCTACATTAGAAATACTCAATGTTACCAAAATATCAAGTTACCTACCTATATCATTATCAGATTAAACAAGGTAATTATGAGATCGTGTCACGTTCTACTGACACGAATGATTAGTTAAATAACGATTCGAAATAAGTCGACGTATTTTTCCCAATAATTCGTACTTTATCGAAAATATTTACCGTAATTACTGTAACTTCGTCAGAAATTTTCAAAAAACATTTCTTAGAAACAAATGAATTCTGTGAAGCAAATTGGTTATTGTAAATTCTATTTTATTTTATCACCTACCAAAGGTTTATTTCGTCAAAATATTTGCGAGGGAATGTCATGTAACAGCCAAGATCAAAGGAATCTCTAGGGCACTTCCCTGAATGGCACCCGAGCGAATGGTAAAGTAGGTGTCGTTCCCGATATGCCCGGTACTATCCTGGTATAATTTTCACAGAAATAATGTTATACTTCAAGTGCCATTCGTAGATCTCCTCTTTTTAATTCGTAATAGAATGAGAAACAAATTATCTTGGGACAAATGGAAGGCAGACGTGCTCGGGGCAGGGCACCGACGAGATGGTCGGACGCGGTGAGGAAGACGGTGGGCGGGAGTTTGCATCGTGCGGTCCACACAGCTTATGACCGCAGTCTGTGGAGGAACACTATCTGTGGTCGCGATCCTTATCAGTGAGGGACCGAAAGAAGAGAGAATGAGAAATAGTTACCGATAGTCTGCAGAATTGCCAAACTTAAGTGGCAGTAGGCGGGACACGTATCGTAGAACTGATGGCCGATTGGACAGAGAAGCTG
>NW_021132001.1:0-1150 GCF_004193835.3 Ostrinia furnacalis
AAATAAATAAATAAATAAATGTGACAAGGGGGCGGGGCCGGTGTCGCAGCAATATGCCCAAAAAAAGAATACATTGCTCGTGACAGCAATGATGACAGCAGCGACGTCATAATGTTTTACGTTGCTTGCGTAGTAATAAAGATTATTCGAACGTTAAGTACTGATACCGTAATGGATAACGATCACATATTTAGATTACTTTGTGTGTGTGAATTTCTAATGAGACAGTTTCGAACTCAGCGCATTAGTTGACATCTCTCTATATCTCTATGTTCATATTATTTTAACTTAATTCATTTTGTACGTTCATAATTACACCGACTTTATAAAATATCTAACCTAAAATCAGGTGCGATTGCATTGCGGTCAACTACCTACCTTGTTCGGCATAAAAAATAATAAGTCATATCTGAAAATAAAAAACAACTGTCCAAAATATACCCAAACAATAACAAATTCAAACACTCACCAGAATTCTGTACAGGCATAGACATCGGCTGCAAACTGGGTGCATTCACAGATATCAAGTTGGCTGTGTTCATTGACATCGGCGTTCCGAGCGAAAGTGGCGCCCCCATCGACAATGGCGCCGCCCCCATTGATAGTGGGGCCGCCCCCATTGATAATGGGGCTGCCCCCATAGATAGGGGGGCTGCCCCCACAGATAGGGGGGCTGGATTGGGGGCTGGGGCGCTGGTGAACGCGCTTGAGAAGTCCGCGAAGCCATCGTTTGAGTCTGGCGGCGCTCCGAACGCGTCTGTGAACTCGCCGAAGTCGCTGTTGTCTTTGGGCGCTGGTTTTGGCTCGCCCGCTCTGGAAAATTACAAGAATGTGATGAGAATCGGACACAGCCCAATGGATAAGCAAGCTGAAGTGGTAGATAGAAAACACATATCACGTTTCAAAGGCAAGACACATTAACTTTTGAAAAAAATAAAACCGACTTCAAATGCGTGAACACAAAAAAAAACTAAAAATGAAAAATATTGCGTATAAAAAAGTTCATCCCCAATTTTCCACCCTTGGGGGTGAAATATTTTCTTCAAACTCGCATGAAACCACCCTTTTGATAATACCTATTCAACAAAAAAATAATCGTTCAAATTGATTTATAATCGGCGGAGATATTGCGTATAAAAAAGTTCATCCC
>NW_021132002.1:0-698 GCF_004193835.3 Ostrinia furnacalis
TCTGCGAGCTATGTCGGCCACTTTGGTTCTCCTGCGGATCTCCTCATTTCTGATTCGATCACGCAGGGAAACTCCAAGCATGGCCCGCTCCATCGCCCTTTGGGTGACCTTGAGCCTTCTTATGAGGCCCATAGTAAGTGACCACGTTTCAGATCCATAAATCAACACTGGCAACACACACTGCTCGGAGACTTTTGTCTTGAGACACTGCGGTATTTCAGACGTGAGTATATTGCGTAGCTTCCCGAACGCTGCCCAGCCAAGTTGGATTCGACGATTGACCTCTTTCTCGAAGTTGGCCCTACCTAACTGGACTGTTTGTCCCAGGTATACATAATTGTCAACAACTTCGAGTGTAGAGTCTCCTCCTACCTTCAAAGGGGTGGGTGCGACACGGACAGCAGTTTTCAGCAGTAAATGAGTTTTAATCAATTACTTTAGATAGAAGTGAAGAGAGCTTCAAAAATTTTATAAAGAGGAAAGAATTACTGATTGTTTTGATTGTTTTTGTCGAATAGGCTCCGAACCTACACCGATTTGAAAAATTCTTTCACTTGGAGGATTTGGCCCACACTCCTCACGCTGGCCACAGGTTCGGAAGGCTGTTCACTCTGAACGTAGCCTGCTATTCCTACTTATCATTACATAGGTGACTGAGTTTCACAGCCCATATGTCCCGAAGTGGTGGTAGGGCAAGC
>NW_021132003.1:0-19114 GCF_004193835.3 Ostrinia furnacalis
TGGCAATACGTAGACGCGAGGTCCAAATGCTGCATGATTGGTTATTTTTGACATGACATTGACAGATATGTCAAAATCCACCAATCACGCAGCATTTGGACCTCGCGTCTACGTATTGCCATCTGGCGGATTTTTCAATCGCGAAAACCCTCATTGAAAGAAGATTTTTATTTCATTTACTTACTTGAAAATAAGCAATGGAACATAATTGCATAAAAAAGTAAAATAATTTCGTTTAAATAAACCGACTAAAAATTAAACTGACTCCGAAAAAGTATACACTAAAAGTAGAAAAATAATCTTACGTTATCTCCAATATTGTCGAAGTTATCGCTGGAAAACTAAACAAAGTATCGTATATATTTTATTTAAAATTAATCAGTAATCGGAATAAGTGAATACTTAAAATAATATCGATTAAATTTACAGATTATTGTCTATGACTCACAGGTTACAGCACTGATGTGTCAGAGACAAGTCATAGACAATATGGAGATAACACATGATTTCAAACGTCAAGTCAATTTGACAAGTCTCACAAATTTTCATCGTCCACGTATTTTGCTAAAATAATTTGTTTTAAAGATTGATTTCAAACTTGTATAAACGTAAAAATTAAGTTGGTTTCATGGGCTTGTTAAATAATGTGTATGATATTATGAACACGTAAGTGATTATGGTGTAATTGTGTATGAAAGTGTTTGTTTACATCTCTGCTGGATTCTAAAAAATCAAGGTANNATTTTTTTTCAGTACAGTCAGTTTAAACTAGGCAAAATTTTTATTTTGAATTTTTTTTTGGGAATAATGTATTTTTTTCATCCAAGCTGGAGCAGCTGGTTTTGTAATTTTGATAACAATTTAGAGAAGCATTATTCAGGGCTACATAACAAAAAAAAATTTGGAAAAAGTGAAGATTTGTGGCAACACGAGTAAAAGGACCGTCACCTGGAGTAGAATTTTTAGATTTTTTTTAAATGCCTATTATTTTTAAAATATGCCACATAGATTTTTTTTTATATTTTTCTGATAACCAGCTCAACTTGCCTCAACACCCAGTTCCGGCTTGACGTTACATTACGGGACACCCTGTATATGAGCTAAAGCAGTACGGAAACTTAGCCCTTTCGGCACAAAATATAACAGAAGGTAAACTCATGTATGTACCTCGCTTTGCATACCTCTCTCGCTCGCACGCTCGGCCGTCGCGCTAGGGTTGTCTTGTCATGTGTTGCGTTTATTTCGTTATGATAGAAAAATGTAACTCTTATTACTATGNGGTTATGAGGGCCTATGTGTGCGTGAACTGTGTGTATGTGTGCGTGGACTTTGTGTATGTATGTGTGCGTGGACTTTATACAGGGTGGCCAAAACAGTGAGGTCTAAAAGAAAAATTTAGATTCCTTACATCAAGGTGTACCTAAATCACCCCCATGTATATAATACGATTGTGCTTAGTTTAGGAGATAGAGTTAATTTTGTGATATTTTAAAATTTTGTGACCTAGTAGGCTTTAAACATTTTTATCTTTTTTTTGGGTTGACTTTATTCAGATTTCTTTTTTTCTACAGATTTGTTATTAATTGCAGATGTTTGAAAAAAATAATCACCTTCCTATCTTTAATTCAAGTTACAAAAGTTTTGCTAGAAACATTAAAATTATGCTTTTATCAGAACACTATCAAATTTTCAACGTAAAAGTTTAAGTAAAAAAAAGAACTTCCATAGGTCCAAAACCATTTTAAAAACTGCGCCGTTTCCTGAACATTCATAATAATACAAAAAAACATGTACTTAATGGGCCACTATTTCCTGTAATCGGTCCACTAAAGTGATAAGTCGGAGATTCCGTTACATGTTTTTGACTTTCTTAGAGTGAATTAATATTGGGTATCCTCTAAATTTACATTACATAGAACAGATTTAGAGCAGTAACTGGACAGAACATGTTTTTATTCTCAACGAGGAAGCTCTTGCCCTTCATCACACCTGGTGGAAACTGATGATTAGGCTGAAGGTGGAAGGGAACTTCAACTACAGAGGAGCTATGGCTTCCTACCTCCAAATGCCGGAACACATTGTTATTTTAAGTAAGTTTTAATGAACATAAACCAAATATCCCTCCTTTTTCTTCTCACTGTAGTAGGTATTTCATGGGTAATAGTAAAATGTTACAACTGCCTCTGTCTTCAAGTGGTAAGAGGTAAGCTTCAGAGGTCCCGGGTTTGATTCCCAGTGGAGGTGAAATTTTCTGCTCGGTTTGGTTGGTGGTAGGGTTTGATCTAAGTCTACCTGGCTAGCAAATCTATTTTCCTAAGTCTGTCACTATAACAATAATGTTAATAGCATTACTGTATTCCGGCATTTGGAGGTAGGAAGCCATATCTCCTCTGTAGTTGAAGTTCCCTTCCACCTTCAGCCTAATCATCAGTTTCCACAATCACGCAGCATTTGGACCTCGCGTCTACGTATTGCCATCTGGCGGATTTTTCAATCGCGAAAACCCTCATTGAAAGAAGATTTTTATTTCATTTACTTACTTGAAAATAAGCAATGGAACATAATTGCATAAAAAAGTAAAATAATTTCGTTTAAATAAACCGACTAAAAATTAAACTGACTCCGAAAAAGTATACACTAAAAGTAGAAAAATAATCTTACGTTATCTCCAATATTGTCGAAGTTATCGCTGGAAAACTAAACAAAGTATCGTATATATTTTATTTAAAATTAATCAGTAATCGGAATAAGTGAATACTTAAAATAATATCGATTAAATTTACAGATTATTGTCTATGACTCACAGGTTACAGCACTGATGTGTCAGAGACAAGTCATAGACAATATGGAGATAACACATGATTTCAAACGTCAAGTCAATTTGACAAGTCTCACAAATTTTCATCGTCCACGTATTTTGCTAAAATAATTTGTTTTAAAGATTGATTTCAAACTTGTATAAACGTAAAAATTAAGTTGGTTTCATGGGCTTGTTAAATAATGTGTATGATATTATGAACACGTAAGTGATTATGGTGTAATTGTGTATGAAAGTGTTTGTTTACATCTCTGCTGGATTCTAAAAAATCAAGGTATAGGTCACAAAATTTTAAAATATCACAAAATTAACTCTATCTCCTAAACTAAGCACAATCGTATTATATACATGGGGGTGATTTAGGTACACCTTGATGTAAGGAATCTAAATTTTTCTTTTAGACCTCACTGTTTTGGCCATCCTGTATATGTGTGTGAGCGTTACGTACGTAGGTTTAGTACAGGGAATTTAACACCAGGCTGTCAATTAGTAGGTTCAAAAATTTGACAGAGAGGGCTCTCTATTTCCTATGTATTACTTTTCTCTATGGTATTCAACTTCAACAAAATAGGGGAATACCATCATTTCCTGTAATATAAAAATAGGTTTCTATTCATTCCGCGTTTATAATCTCAATCATCTTTTGTTATAATTATTGCCAGTTTTTGCTGTATTGTGTAAATTGTTATCTACTTTATTTGTCTCAAAATAGGTACCTTACTGTGTGTAATAGTCATTCATCGTCTGTTCTGTGTGCAAGCAGTATTTAATTATTAACAAGACTGATAATAAATACCGCCTACTCGCCTACTACAAAAGGTGTACCTAAAAACAACAACGATGTTAAAAAGTAACCAAAAAGATATCAAAGAGTTACTGGAGAGTGATGATGAATTTCCACGTAAGTGATTATTAATAATTATTATGATATTAACAGTTTAATTCCCAAAACCAAGTCATGTTACCAATTTCTTAAATTCAATAAAGAAAATAATGTTTTTGTTTTTTCAGCTGATTATCATGAAATTCCGGATACCCCAGCATACCAAAATGACATGCGTTTTGAACCAGTAAAATTTGGATGGATTGATACTAATTTCAGCAAATATTATAGTAAAAGGAATGAAACAAAAACGAGGTTAACTGCATTGCATTCTTGTTTGAATGAAAGCTTTGTACATAACAAGACCCAATATTTAAGACCAGGTGAAAAGGCATTGATTTATAATGGAGTGCTGAGTGAATCTGATATTGTATGCCTTAAATATGTGGAGTCTCTAACAAGTGATGCTACATTGCTGTGGTTTATACATTTTTTGATACAAAAAGATATGCACACAAACTTTACTTTTCTGAGAACTTGCCTTGTGGATTCAATGAGCATCAATAATGATCAAAGTCCATTAACATGTGACTCAGAAATCAAAAAATTTAACTTTGAAATCATCTACAATAAATAATTAGGTATTAAGCCCACAATTTATACAACACCTCGAGTTAGTTGAATAAATAAAATAATGATTGTATTATTAAGTTTACTCATAAGATACGCTAAATTTTTTATATTAATGTATTTTACTACTGGATTAAGTACTTTTATCTATTTTTAAAACTGACAATCAAAACTTTTGTTTTCATTATTGACAAACTTTAAGCTTTTGTAAATAAATTTTTTTTGAATATTCTGGTTGTTGTTATTATGTAAACAATATTTCACACAGGAACAAGCAATTATTTTGCAAGTTATTTCAATATTTTAGATAGGTAAATTTTACTAACTAGGTACTGTTTATACAATACTAGCTGACCCGGCGAACTTTGTTCCGCCTTAATGGCAATAAATAAGCAGACTTTTTTTATTTCAAACGGGATAAAAAATATCCTATGTCCTTCTCCTGGCTCTAAACTACCTCCCTGACAATTTTCAGCTAAATCGGTTCAGCCGTTCTTGAGTTATAAGTGGAGTAACTAACACGACTTTCTTTTATATATATAGATTTACAATCAGGAAATAAAGAATAGCACTATACCTAAGTCATAGCTGTAACAGTATAGCAATGAATAAACTAATATCAATTTAAACATTTCCAATAATAATTTAGATACCATTCCATTGATGGAAGAAACGCTAAAACACATTGAATGAAAAAAGTGATTTATAAACAATTTTTAATTATTTAACATTAAGTTTTAAAACCAACATTTAAGGCTGAGTTGCACCACCTAATTTTGACTGTAACTTTAACGATAATCGGTGCTTTTTGTATGGATTTTGACAGATTTTTGACGTTTGTCAAAGTTAAAGTAAGATGGTGCAACCCAGCCTTAATAATCATGAGTTATGTTCTGCTTATTTGGCTTCTGATTTTTGTAAGTACTCCAAAAATCCCTTGGCACATCGAACTGATTGTTCATAACATTTTTCAAAGCCTTTTGCATCACTGTCCTAAAAAGTAAGATGTATGTATTGAATCAGTACAGTAACTTAATAAATATATTATTTATAGTGATGGGCCGACTATGGTCTTTCCCGACTAACCGACTAATCGGTTTTCAAATTGCCGACTAATCGGCAATGCCGATCATTCTAATACCTACTTGTCCGAAGAATAATATCTAGATTTCTCAAATAAATAAGAATATCTAGATTTCTAAGAGAAAAAATAAAAAGCAACATTACAATCACCTAACAGTACCTAAGGTGGATGTCATAATTTTCGACGGCGGAGGGATCAGAGTAGGTGACAATATGATCGCCTCCTGCTGGGTTATAATGCGCGAAGTAATATTATTCTTTCTTATCAACGTCAAAATGTATGGACAAAATTGCGCTTATCGCGGCATGCATCCTATGCCCACTGATTCCTCTCCACCCTCCACGGTGATAGTCAGCGAGCTGGGGGCGTGGGGGTACCCCCGCCTGCATAGCATGGACTACCACCACCGTCGGATAGGCAGGGCAGGGCCCGCCATACAGGTGGGCAATTGCCGGGACGGACTGTGATAGTTGATGGCTTTGTCCGGATTCCCATAGTTCTTCACACTAAGGCGATCGACGGAGCTCAGGGGCTATTTATGTGGGTNCAAATTCAAATTCAAATTCAAATTATTTATTTGCAGAATGTGGTACATTAGATGTTACATAATGAAATGGAGCAGGACACATTCGCCAGATATGAACCAGCATGCAAATGTTTTACATAAGTCAATTTATTATTAATCAAAATTAAATATCATCTACCTAATTTCTAAATGTTTTACACAAGTCAATTTATTATTAATTTATGTGGGTTTATGTGGGTATTCCTCATCCTTCCGATAAGAGGAGCCTCACATAATCTACCACTTCCCCGCAGGATAGGTATGCAATTCAATGCATTTTTTCCCCAAAATAAAAGACATAATTTTAATATGGACAAAATATTACATTAAACCTTACACATTTTTTATGATTTCCTGGTAATTTTAAGTAATAAGTGTATGAATTTAGACTGATTTTTTGCAGTCAAAAGCGGTTTAGACAAACGCCCTTGGTCTATCTATATCACTAAGATGATTATGAGTTTTATTTCATTCACATATTTAATTTTGTAATGCGCCGATTATAATCGGCATATTTTGCCGAATAGTCGTCACTAGCCGGCTTTCCCGACTAGTCGGCCCATCTCTAATTATTTATCATTAAGAATAAGCTGTCTAATAGTTAGGTAAGATATTATGTATTATGCAATATCATACATACTTACATAATTATTTATAGATGAAAATCACTACTTACATAATATGGATCCCTGATTATTCTTTCACCTTGTGAATCAAATTCACCAAATAAAAGAAGTTTTGCTCGAGATCCTTTTGGCGCTCTTTTATTTAAGTCTTTCATATTCTGTTCATCCATTCCAAATATAAAATCATAATGATTGAAATCTTCAGTAACTATCTGAAATTAAGTTAGAATGACGTTACAAGTTTACACTTGCAATAGAATAAGAAGAATTTTATTTAAAACAGACTTATTGCTTACCTACTTTGTGAGAATAAAGTTAATAGATTTAATTACCACTTCCATTACCTGTCTTGCTGTGTTATTATAAGGAACTCCATGTTTTTTCATAGTGTCTAAGGCTCTCCAGTCAGGCGGATTCCCAACATGCCAACTACCGATAGCAGCACTATCAATTTCCCAGTAATCACCAATATTCATATCATTTACTGTCTTTTGAAACACTCCTTCGGCAATAGGTGAACGACAAATATTTCCTGAAATTAATAAGATAGTCGGGGTTGCGGAAAGGATAAAGTTAGATGTGAGGGTTAGATGCGAAACAGCCGCTATAATCATTGATACTTGGGTTTTTTTTTCTCTTTATGTTCCTTACCTAAGCAGATAAATAGAGCTTTTTTCTTTTCCTTGGACATAGTGTAAGAGAGCGGTTTTTGTAGACGTAGAGAAAGAAAACAAGATATACAAGTAAGAACCTGCAATGCAACAAACAACAGCTGATGATTTTTTTTTTATTACAGTTTTTCTTTCACGGCTCTGGGCACAGATCAAAGAATACTGGCACAGATGCTCTGCTGGGTGCAAGCCATAGGGTTAATAACTCTATGGTGCAAGCCCATAAGTTACTCTATGCCATAGAGAAAAGTCCCACCAAACTCAATGACAGGGGGGCGCTACCGCGTCTTTCCGTTCTATACATGGCCAGAACGCACCCATAGGAAACTGCTCGTGTATATTTCGGAGTGCCTGTTTGTAAATCTGTGACTCCAAACTATACACGAATTTTGCGTACTAATCGTGTATAGTTTGGAGGAGCTTAGTAAAAAAAGTCATCTCCAAACTATACTCGATTAGTTTCTACTACACCACTTACACTTGACTAGAGTGTGTTTAGTTGATATTGATTTAGTAAAATTCAGTAAAATATGGAACTATATTTAAAATTACATTTATTTGATATTATTACATAAAATATTATTATTTTACTGAATCTATAATAAATCTAGATTTTTAAAACTATTGTAAGTGGTTTTTGAAATTAAATTGATTAGGTAGATTTCAAATTAAATAACAATTTAATTAATATGAGAGAGAGTGAGAGAAGAAAGTTCAACGCGCATTAAATACAATATTATGCGAGACTTTAAATGCTAGGTTTGTATTGTCGGCCGTTTGGTGTAGTGGGTCGAGGTGGGAGCGGGTTCGATTCCCGCAAAGTACAAACATTTGTGTGCATGAACATATTTGTTTGTATTGGACTGGGTGTTTTCTATGTATAATAATAAGTATGTATTTACAAAAAAAAGTATTTAATTATGTTTATATCCGTTGTCTAGTACCCATAGTACAAGCTTTGCTTAGTTTGGGACTAGAAGCGCAGTGTAAAATGTCTAAGGATATTTATTTATTATTTATTTTATTTATTAACTTTTATCTCAAGAACAAAATCATTTTGACATATTTCCATACCTACAATTGGTGAAATATCAGCCCCAAAACAAATATCTTTTCTATGGCAGAATAAGAAACACCAAAAAATCCTTTATCAAAACAATGACACGTGTCGTAAGATGATTCAATGTTTAAAGTAGACACGCAGATATGAATTAATCTATCTATATAAATAAAAATGAATTGATGTTCGTTAGTCTGATTAAAACTCGAGAACGGCTGGGCCGATTGAGCTGATTTTGGTTTTAAAATGTTTGTCGTAGTCCAGGGTAGGTCTAAACGGTGAGCAAATACGCGCGCGATATTGTTTTTCTGTAACAGACAAAATTCCACGCGAGCGAAGCCGCGGGCGGAAAGCTAGTATGTAATAGAAAGAGAGGTCAATAAGTCAAAATGACTAGCATGCAACTACTCGCGTATAAATTGTAATCACGCACTTATTACAATACATACATGATTAACATGATTAGTCCGTATGCGTACTGGCGATGTATATTTTGGAGGAAGATAATTGACCTAAGTCACTACAAAGTATACGCGAGCAGTACGCAGCGTATGCGTACTGGTCGTGTATAGTTTGGAGGAGCTTAGTAAAAAAAGTCATATCCAAACTATACTCGATTAGTTTCACACCCTTGCGTTCTGGCTATGTATAGAATGGAAAGACGCGGCGCTACCATCGTTCAACTATATGGTTTCCAACATGGCAAAAATCTGAACCAGCGATCCGGTATTGACGGTGGCGCCCCACTGTCAATGTCATCGACAGGACAATCCAGTATTTTGGAACTAGGTATATAGTTCCAAAATACTGGACTTTTGCCATGTTGGAGTTGGAAACCATATAGTTGAACGATGGTAGCGCCCCCCTGTCATTGAGTTTGGTGGGACAGTTCAGCGTGGGTCATCTATATGCAGTTGTAATTAGAGATGTGCCGCTGACAAAGTTCTCGTTCCCGGCAATATTCCCAGTGAGAATATTCTCGAGAACCGAGAACGCTCCCGGGAATATTCTCAGTGTTCTCGATAGAATACATTTGTTTTAGTTTTAATTTTGTTGTTTATGTGATATTATTTGTAATGTTTCGAAACTGGGCGTTAAGACTAGTCGTTATAAACAAGGCACGACACGTGTGAGTGAGATATTGCTGTCTTGCTCATTTTTTTCGTGGCGAACGCGTACCGCGGCTTTAGGACTCGCCTACGGTATTTGAACATCAGTGTGCCTCTGAGTTTTAAGGCCCTTGCCACCCTAGCGGATTGCAAGCGGATTCAAAGCGGATTTAAAGCGGAGCGGCAACGCGACGGAGACGCCGTGTGAAAATATCGTGAAGCTTCCCGAAGGCTGCCCAGCCGAGCTGGATTCGATGATTGACCTTTTTTCGAAGTTGAACCTACCTAACTGGACTGTTTGTCCCAGGTATACATTATTGTCAACAACTTCGAGTGTAGAGTCTCCAGCTTTTAGAGGAGTGAGTGCAACACGGTCTTTAGACATGATTTTTAAATCTTGTCCATGTTCATTTTGAGACCCACTCGTTGAGAGACTCTATTGAGGCCATCGAACATTGTGCCTAGATCGTCCACGATCTCGGCCATGACTACGATATCGTCTGTTGTCTGAGTGATGTGCTCGCCGTTGATATTTATGCTGAATCCGCTCTAGCCCAGAAGCTTAAAAACATCTTCCAGGGCGATGGTGATGACGTCTCCCTGTCTCACCCCTCGCTGCAACTGGATAGGTTTCGGGTCCTGGTCTTGAAACGGACTGTCACTGTGGCTTATTTGTACAAGCCTTTCAACACTTTAATGTATCGATAGTCAATTTGGCACAGTTGGAGAGACTGCAGCACTGCCCATGTCTCAATCGAATCGAAGGCTTTCTCATAGTTCACAAACGCAAAGCGGCTGATTATACTCCTTGATCTTCCATATAATCTGCCGTAGCGTATATTATTATGGTCTATCTATGGTACTAAAGCCTTTTCGGAAACCGGCTTGTTCGGGGGGCTGAAAGTCGTCGAGCCTGCTAACGTGACAATTCGTAATGACTATCGAAAACAGCTTGTAGACATGGCTCAGAAGCGAAATGGGTCTATAATTCTTCAACAAGGTCTTGTCGCCTTTTTTGAAGATGAGTATCACCATACTTCTTTGCCATGCCGTAGGCGTTATTCCCTCGAGGATGACGGAATCGAGCAGCTTCTGAAAAGCCTTTAGTGCCGGCATTCCGCCTGCTTTCAGAAGCTCAGCCGTGATTACGGTGCCTTGCTGTTTTTCAGCTGTTTGAGAACCATTCTAATCTCGTACAGACTAATGTCCGGGATATATTCGGTAAGTGTCGGATCAATCTAGCTAGCACGTATTTTCTATAAAAATGTGTCAAATGATCCGTCAGACAAGCTATCCACAACTTATCCAGAAGTGGCGAAACAGGCCCTTACTAAGCGATTGTGAAATATGTCCTTAATGTCAAATAAGAATAGTTTAAAAAACTAAAAACACGCTTTTAATTACTAACAGCACTAAAAGGCCAAAAATCATCAGGACCCTGGACATCATCTAGCATTAAAGTGCTCAAAAAGACAAATCCAACGAACCCAACTCGATGAGTTTCCACCGTTTCGTTTAGGAGTTCCTATGGCCACCTCCTGACTCCATCATTAGGACCCTGGACATTATCTAGCACTTAAAGATCTCGAAAAGACAAATCCAATGACCCCAAACTCGATGTGATTTCGCCGTTTCGTTTAGGAATTCCTTTGGCCACCTTCCAGTCCCATTATCAGACCAGCTGATACCACAATATTATATTGTCATCTAATCTACATTATAATTTCCAAGTTTCATGATGATACAAGACTTAGAAGTACGTGTAATTCAGATTCTACGATTCCATTACATAGTTTAGTTACATACACGACGACCTAATAAAAGCGTGTTAAAAACGAAAAAATGGACAGTTACATTATTTAATAACGTGTAAAAAGAAATTTCTGTCATCTTACATATCATTAAAACGACATTTCACGACGAACAAAATAAAATATATTAAAGGTGCAGTTGCCGAGAATATTGCCGGGAAAGTTCCCGAGAATATTCTCGGGAACACTGGGAATATAGCCTTTCACTGCAAATAGAGTGTATTGTTTAATATACACTTATCTATCGACTTAATTTAATACTAATTTACTTAAGAAAGTTTGTTTATTTCCATTTGATAAACATGATTCTCAACCTTTCTCACTTAGGAGAACGCTCCCGGGAGCGCTCCCGAGAATATTCTCAGTTGTAATACAGGATATTTTACAACAAAATATAATAATATAGTCTGGTGCTGTACTTTTTTTTTCTTTTTTTTTTTTATGGCTCGCGCGGTTTTTGTACTTTGAAATCACAGATTAGAGCCCCGATTACGGTAACTTTTAACGTTTACAATCCAGACACGCTTCTCGGTTCTGCGATACGATTGGTCAAAACAGCTGACGTACGCTGTTGAACGACCAATCGTATCGCAGAATCGAGAAGCGTGTCTGGATTGGTGACGTTAAATATTACCGTAATCGGGGCTTAGAGAGTATAGTTCCAAAATACTGGACTGTCCTGTCGATGACATTGACAGTGGGGCGCCACCGTCAATACCGGATCGCTGGTTCAGATTTTTGCCATGTTGGAAACCATATAGTTGAACGATGGTAGCGCCCCCCTGTCATTGAGTTTGGTGGGACAGTTCAGCGTGGGTCATCTATATGTTTGAAATGTCATTATCAGATGATAAGATGATAATGGTAGTCAAGAGTTATCTCGTAAACATCAGTCCATCAAAAATTATTCAAGATAAACGTCGCCAAGTTAACATAAAATTATAATAACTCGTATAAAATGGAAGTTTTGAAGAGACTAAATCATGTTCAGGGTAGGCTTTTGGTATGGGGTGACCCATTTTCTGAATCGGCATCGGAAGTTATCGTCTGTATCACAGGAAACCCAGGAATTATAGACTTCTATGACATTTTCTGTTCAGAATTGAACACAAATACTGGACTTCCCGTTTGTCTAGTTGGTAAGTTAAAATAAATAAATAATCCTACTAATAATATTATAAATGCGAAAGTTTGTGTGGATGCCTTGATGTTTGTTAATCTTTCACGCAAAAACTACTGCACGGATTTTGATGAAACTTTACAGTATTATTATTTATAACCCAGAATGATATACCTATAAGCTATAATTTATGACGATCTGTGAAAAACTAAATTTCACGCGGGTGAGGCCGCGGGCAAACCTAGTAACGTAGTGGCACCAATGACCGACAAGAACCAATGACCGACACTTTATTTTTTGATTCAATAAAATAAGAGTATAAAATCGATTTCTTAATATGTCAACACTGTACCATAGAAAGCACACTTTTGACTGCCTCCCATTGACATTTAAGCAAAATCCGCCAATTTATTTTGAAAATGGCAGTATAAAACTGATTGCGGCTGGAGTACCGGTGAAAATAACAACATTTCTTAGTAAAATCCTTAGGGATGTGAGTACATTTTTTGTTAATTACACGACTGTATTGTAACTTATTTGAATTTTATCTTTTTCACGGGTTACTTTAAGAACTATAGAATCCATTTTTGTTATAACGAATTTAAAATGTTATTTTGATATTAGTAAAATGTTGGTGTCGATCACTGGTTTTCACAAACTGACTTTTCCAATAATCGACACGTGTCGATAGTAATTTTTTGGAACATTTTTCATTTGACAACCGAATATAGTTCTTATTACTTTGCGCATTTAGTAGATGTTTGAAGTAAACTATTCATAGTCGAGCTACCAGTAATCGACAAGTGTCGATTATTGGGGAATAATATATGTCGATGATTGGTTCCTTTTATAATCCAACAAACATGCAGCAACTGAAGCTGAGCATTCGGCAAAAAATTGAAAATAGGTTTCGAGGTAATTCTAACGAACGCATTTCAAGATTTTGATGTATGTTGATCGAATGTTGTAAGCGTCAAAGAAATCTCCTGGGCGATGTAATTTAATAAAGGTAAATTTAAAAATAAATTACATTTTTCCTTCAACATGCAATAGTTAAAGTTTCCTTCAATTTTCAAAAGTGAATTGTCTTCTGGGCCACCCTGTATTTATGTATTCGTCATTAGAGTGAATAGCCCAAAAAAAGAAATTAGTTTTTTGAAAGGCTTTTTGAAGAATGGCTTTTTTGTAACTTTTTGGACTTTAAATAAAAGCCGTCATTATTATAAGCCATTTTATTGATATTTACCTCAAAGATTAATGTATTTAATTTTATTAAAAGGAAATTGTCGTAGTTTTTTAATATCCGGTATCCGGCCGGATAGTGAGTTACTATCCGGTATCCGGCCGGATAGTAAATTTAGGCCGGATATCCGGCCTACCGGATAGTTGCCGGATATCCGTTTCATCTCTAGTTTTGAAGATGCCGAGTTCAAGCAGCCGTATACTACGCAATACACTCGTGGCATGTTTTTAAAAATACAGCGGACAGTGCATGCAATAAAATTATTATTAAAAACACAACGCGCGCGACACCCGCGACGGATGGACTGCGAGGTTCGCTTAGAGCTCGTGTAAAGCGTGCGTCTGTGTGCGTGAGTCTGATTTCGAGCGTTTGTATGAAGCTTCCGTACTGTTTGATTTATCTACTGTGGTAGTACCTACCTAAGGGGACATTCATTTATTACGTAAGACGATTTAGGGGTCTAGGCCGATCCTTCCCCCCCTGTTTAATATATGTATTACGTAAGAATCTAGAGGAAAAAAATATTATGTTTTACATACGCTATTTGACGAATTAGTTACCTACGCAAGCAGGGAATTCCCGGGAGTCCAGTGCGGGTAACGCGGATCCTTTGCCATGGAAATTAACAGCCATGCACATTTTTGTAATCTTACGTAAATAATAAGACCTATCGAGACCCTCCCACCTTCTTGTAATAAAAAATAAGATATGCAGGACCCCCCTCCTCCCCCCTATATCGTCTGACGTAGTAAATCACAGAAATGAATGGCCCCTTTTATTGAACACTAGCTTTTGCCCACGGCTTCACCCGGCGGATATTTTGATGTTATATTGCCATTGCATATTTTATGTTCATACCTAGGGTTGCCAGGTCCAAAATCACAAAAGCCGGACATTTTACCCTAAAAGCCGGACATGTGACGGGGGGGGGGCAATTAGTGTCAGGTCACGCACGAGTGAGTACTATCATCATCGGTTGCTATCCAACATCCTGATGCGTGCGCTTCATATGATTCTGTGGCTCGACTTTCACCATGGCGCGGCAACCAAATAAAAAGCCGGACAGGCCGGACAAGGCAATATTTGGCCGGACAAGTCCCTAAAAAGCCAAACATGTCCGGCTAAAGCCGGACGCCTGGCAACCCTATTCATACCTACTAAAAATGCCCGCATTTTCCAAATGCGTTAGGTATCCTGTCAATCGGTTTATTCTTTTTCGAATGTTTAACTATATAAGTGAATGCTTCTGACATTAAGTTCGCCACATTTGTACCAACAAGATTTTTACCGCGGCTTCGCCCGCGTAAAATTTAGTTCGACTCGCAGATCCTTATTATCATATTGTAACTATGCTTAAAACAAAATTTTGTTTACTTAGTTCGGTATCTCACGCCCGTATTCACAAACATTACTAGGTATGAGGTCTCACAGTGCGCGTGTACGCACAGGGAGACAAACGAACCAATCACAGAGCTCTATTCAACGTTGTGTGTTCGATTTGCTGCTTCATCGTTTTTGTGATTACGCGTGATAATCATGTATTAGGATAATGAGAGTTTTGAGTTTCATCGCTCAGACGCTTGTATAACGTGTAAAAAATAGTAACAGGTCTTGTTATAATCACTCTTTTTCATAAATTACTTACTTACATAATTACTTGTTTGTTTCAGGTCAAAGTGGCCATGATATTATTCCAAATGAGCGGTCATATTCTTTGCAAAATGAAGGGTATTTATTTGATCTCAGAGGACAAATTGAACATAAACTTGACCTCATCAATAACCATATTCACAAAGATTGTAGATTGCATTTAATCGGCCATTCCATTGGAGCCTGGATGATATTGGAATCAATACAGAAAAATGAACAGTTAATGGAGAGGGTTGCAACTATTAATTTACTATTTCCTACATTACAAGAAATGGCAGTAACTAAAAATGGCCCTTTTGTCAATACGTTAAGAAAAATTCACTCGATTGCTATATTCCTTCTTATCCTATTTAATATGTTGCCAAGATTTGTTCTTGGTTTAATAGCTAAAACTTATTTACTATTTAGAAATATGCCATTTCATTATACAGATCGTCTGATTAAATACGTAAACCCAAATATTTTGGATAAAGTATTATTTCTGGCATATGATGAAATGGATACAGTTAGAAGTCTCAATACAAAGGCAATCGCAAATGTAAAATCTGTGACAAACGTAATCTATAGCCAGGATGATGGTTGGGTCCCATTAAAATATATGGAAGACTTAAAGAAATTCTTGCCATTGGAACGAATGACAGAAGTAGCATATACACATGAATTTGTACTAAAATCATCTAAAGAAGTAGCAGCATTGGTGTCAGTTCACATAAATTTAAATAAAAAGTAGATGGGCTACAAATAGATTTAAAAAAAAAACGTTTAGATATTACGTAAGTATTTTTGGGCTTTACGGCTCGCACAGGGTACGGTAAGAATTAAAAGGATTACCTACTAAGTACAAGATGAATGTACGAGTATTAAGTAGGTATAGTCCTTGAAAAAGGGGGTGCCTGGGAGAAATTTATAGGAGCGTGGGGTGGCCAAACGAAGGGTATTGCAATCTATTTTATTTTCCTGAAAAAATAATTTGATACTTCATTTTGGGATATGAACATTATTTGCTTATAGTAGTTAGGGATGTGATAGGTAGGTACTTTGGGAAAAGTTTTTGAGGTTTATGGTCCCTACGATATCCCGAAAGTCAAGTGATCGATTTTCATTTTAACGAAAACTATTGATCGAACGAATGCACGATGTTAGTACGAAGTTTTAATATCCCCCGATGTAGTTGAACGATTCGATCGATCCACATTCCATAGTTTTCGTTCAAATTAAAATTAACTTGACCTAAGGCCAGGAATCAAACCCGTTGCATTACTGACTGATGCTGTCACCGCCGTTACTAGTCAGAGCCATAGTTTGCTAGATTACCTACATACGTAAGCTTTTCTTAAAACGATGATTCCCGTGCCTAATTTCTAAGAGGACATTTAGGACACCGCGGTACCTACCCAAATGAACTTTTATCGCTTTCTTTTTTTTATTGATTCAAACTAGGCAGTTAATTAGATACATTACATTTCAAACTTTTAAATTTTTATTACGTAGGTTGATCGTAACGGTAGTTTATAGTACTGTATAAATTTTTATCGGCAGCGAGTCTTTGACTTTACTATAGGTATTTTAATCTCCTCAAAAACTCTGGTAACACTTCCTGGCCACAAAGACGACGGCTGTTTACGACAATCATCACGTTTATGATTTTTTCGTTTTGTTGGAAACCGGGCCTTAGGGTTGGAAATCTACTGGTAAACCCGGATGTATTAACAGTGGCGGCGTAGCATGGGTTGGCACCCGGGGCGATCGATATTATTAAATCAAAATTTTCATCAATTTATATTGATTTAAAACTAGCTTTCCGCCCGCGGCTTCGCGCGCGTGCACTAGGTAGTACACTATCTACATATTTTACGGAACCCTTTTTCCAAAATAAAATTTAGCCTATGTTACTCGTGGATAATGTAGCTTTCAAATGGTGAAACAATTTTTAAAAACGGTCCAGTAGTTTTTGAGCCTATTCATACAAACAAACAAAGTTTTCCTCTTTATAATATTAGTGTTGAAGTGTAGACGACAAAAGGTAATTCAATTAAGTTCACCAATGTACCTTTATTATTTAAGTGCAATAAAGTTGTGAATAAATATTTTTTTATACCTTATATTGGAGTTTTATTTTTACGTTAAGCGCCGTAGAACGATTGGTGGGTTGGTTATATCTTTTAATAATCTGTCTCGCTCGAATAAGTTATTAAAAAGTTGTTAGAAAAGATGCAGCAAAAACGTAACTTGTCGCCGTGGCAGTATTAACCTATGTCTGTTTCTTTTACACCTTTAAAAAGAGAAAAAAAGAGACATACGTGACCATTATGGTAAAGGATTATTACTAAACCAACCTAAAAAATAATTCGATAATTTCAATGTAATGACCGATTTTAATGGTGGTTAAGTATAAATGATAAGATTACTGTTCAATGTTACCAATAATTTATAATTGTTATCTTTCATGTCGAAATATACTTATCATGATTATGACGTATTTATATGCGACATATTAATAAAACTATGGAAAAACAACTTGGAGTTGGCTACTATTGTTTCCTGACTTTTTTGTTGTGCAGCCGTATGGCTGTGAAAATATGTCCTAAAAGTAGGTATGTCTCACCGTAAGATCGTGATCTCCGTCAGTTTTGGTAAAAACATAACATTGTAAACTTACTGTGGATTAGGTAGTAAGAAAAAACTGACGGATATGCAAATTAGAACAATAGCTCGCGGCACCGTTTCATTGGGCACGGGAGGACACCGTCGGGTTTCAGCGGATAGGTCCCGCCCGCCTTCTGGCAGGGAGTCATAGCCATTATAGCCCACGGAAAAAAGAATAAGGTGACGGAGTTTACAATTTTATGGTGACATATCTACCTACAAAATAAGTTATAAGTGTTTTGTGGCAAAACTAATTTAATCGTAATAACCTATTACGACTAGGCGCACACCGTTGATTTTTAGTTGGCCGATAGTTGTGCCCGATTTTAATTTGTATGAAGAATCGGCCAAATCGAATCGTGTGCGCACTCCCATACATGCCCATACTGATCAACTGCCCGACTAAACTATCGGCCGACGAAAAATCAACGGTGTGCGCCTACTCTCAGATGTAGGTAATGATGATAATAATAATGTAACAGTAAAAAGTTTGAATAATGAGATTTTATTTTATAGTATACTGTATAATTACTGTTTTATTATATCTAGCACTATATACAACAGATTATGGAAGAATGTATTGAAACAGTAATTTTATATTTGCAAAATAAAATTCAGAATAAAAAAAAGATATAAACGATTGTGCGTAAAATTTATAATGGTGTTGATATAGTGAAACAGTAGGAACTAGACAAAACTTCATTCACATACTGTTACAAAACGGTCGACCTTAAATATTACATAGGGCTAATAACATAAAATGCTATCGAAAGATAATGAAATCACGTCCGAACTTTCACGTTAATGCACAACCTTCCGAAGTAAAATATAATACACAACACTTTCGCGAGAAACATTCACTCTACGTCGCGGCGCGACATAACACGCAAGTGACACGTTCATAACAATCGCATATGATACAATATTAATTTTGAAACCTTAAACACTAAAGGGATACAAAAATTCACACTAATAATACTCGTACATACATCGAAAAAGGGGCGGCTCGAGCGAACCGAGCGCGCCTCGCGACCTTCGGCCTAGCACGTGGTCTCCAGCAGCGGGTCGGCGGGCTTCTTCGGCGGCTCGTCCGCCGGCGCGCACACCACCTGCGACGCCGACTTGTACAGCCGCCGCGGCCGCTCCTCGTCGTCCGACAGCGCGCGCGCCGGCGCCCGCGCCCGCGCCGCCAGCCGCGCCGGCGACGCGCGCGCGCACGTGCAGCGCCGCCGGCACTCGCAGCCCGCCGCGCCGCACG
>NW_021132003.1:19137-101881 GCF_004193835.3 Ostrinia furnacalis
CCAGCGCCAGCTGCGAGGCCACGGGCGAGGAGCGCTCGCTGCGGGCGCGCGGCGGCGCGAGCGGCGCGCGCGCGGGCGAGGGCTGCGGCGAGGCGCGCGGGCGCTCGGAGTGGGAGCGCGCGCGGGCGGCCGGCGCGCGGCTGGCGGGCGTGACGTCGCTGAGCGAGCGCAGGTGGATGCGGCGGCGCACGCACGGCGAGTCGGCGTCGGTCACGTTGATGCTGATGTTGTGGGCGGGGCGAGGACTCCTCGGCTCCTCCGGCGCGTTGCCGGCGGTCTCGTTCCCGTCGCTCTCGCCTTTGTCGTGGGGCGTTGAGCCCTTAGCGTTAGTTGAGTTTTTGATGGGGCCGGTCCGACTTGGCCCGGCCCCCGCTAGCTAGAGGAGTCTCTCTGTCGCCGAACTGGAGGTCCCGGAACTCAAAGTAGAAGCGGGATTTTGGTCTTCGCCTGGTGAATAAAGAAATAAATATGTTGTACGGATACCATTCTACATTTATTGTATTCGCGGTATCGCCATTTTCAAAATACTTCCTAAAATAGTAAGACCCGTGTCTTACTATTTTATAATTGAAATGGAACGCGAAAGTATAAAATCTTATACTTCCTAAAATTGGTGCTAAATAAATACAGTCGATCGATGTATGTCTAATATTAAACGAATTTTGTTGAAGCTATGCTTGAGAATCGAATAATCGGTAGCAGCAAATGATAGTAATTTCTGACGCAGTTGGATAAATGAGCGGGTCACGCAAACCGTCACATAAGTCCCGGTATAAATAAATCTGCTGTACAAATCGCCTAAGTGAATGAGGTTGCCGTCATCAATCTGCCAGGCTATGCTGGCGGGTAAGCGGCTTTGAGAAGTAGTGCGCTAAAAAAGCTTTTAGTCAATCAATGAATAGCCTTACCTTGAGTAGTCTGGCCTGTGGCCGGCAGTCTTTGTCAGTTGAGCAACTCGACGGAAACAAAACGTTTCAGCCTCTCTAAATATTGGTTGAAAAGCTCAACGTCATTGTGCCCTGCACCCTGTAATATGAGAAAATACGTAGGAATATAGTAAAGTATATAAAATATTATTCTAGTAACCAACGAAATACTGCGATAGTGAAATTTTGATATAAAGAACCTATAGAATCATGTAAGATGATGTTAACCAGTCTTACATTATCAGTCTAGACATTAAGGTTAAAATTAAATCAAGGTTATCTGTATGAAATGGACAATATAATCAAGTAACCGCGCGTAATCAAGAGTTAATTATAAATAAATAAATATAATTTCTACATAACCACAATGTCAAGAGGGCACGCGCGACTGACAAGAAAACTTAGTAAATATTTGGAGGCAACAATACGAGTAATAGTATGAATTTTATATGGGTTTACGTCAGAAACATCAAATGACACCCCTTTTTAAGCAATAAACTTTCTTGCGTTACTTCTTAATATAGTCGAGAAATAGCTTATCGCATAATTATTTTATGTATCTTTTTTTAAACAATGATTTTTTCGGCGGTAAAATGTACCTATCCTTTAAGTCGCGGTTCTGGTTCTTCAGGTCTACAGTTGTAAATCTAATATTGCTATTATAGTAGCGGCTAAAAATGATGCTACCAAAAAAGGAAATTGAAATACATTACCTCCACCCACAAGGGTTCAACAGCTCGTGGGCACCGCTCGTAGATAGCGAGCCCGTGGGAGAAATCGATCACCTCATCTTCAGTTCCGTGTATGACAAGGACTGGAGAGGTCACCTTTGGAATTTTGTCGATACTGAAAATGAATGAAATAGCCAGGTTATAAACCTATGATTATAACAACGAAGGCCTACGTTTAATTTGCTTGAATTTTTTAAAACCTTCATTCTTACTTATAGCCAATTATGTTACTTAGTCTTCTTTATGTTGATGTATTTTCAAGATTTTAATTTCATCAGATACAATAATTTTATTGCACATAATTTTATGCTAAGTATAATTTGGTTTAATTAAAATTTTGAATGTAGCTAACTAAAGGCGAGAATAGATGCTCAAGTTTTAATAGTTTTGAGTGTCGTTCGATAATATGGCCCTGATCAAAGGTTTAAAGTTTTGTACAATTCAATGTTTTTCAATAATGTGCCATTGTGTCTTAAAACACGAATTTTAATTTAAAATACACAAAATGTCAAGGTAAACATAAATCTCTTTATTTACGTATTAGGGTACATACCTACAAGATTCATAACATCCGGTAGGTTAGTTAGTAAGTAAGCATTGAATTCATGGAGGTTAAAGTGGCTATGTTTGAAAGACAGATTTTTTTATGTAGGTACTCATACTACTCATAGAGTGGAAATGATATTTAGATTGATTGGACTGCACCTTAGAGCATCATACCGGACATAATTATCATACCCAGATAATGATGACCAAGATTGCGTGAGTGAACTATAATAGTTCTCATTATTATAACTGCACTGCGGATTATGTTCGTATTTTACGTACATATTTTCGCAGCTTGAGTTCGTTGTTAATTATGTACCGAAAAGAAGTTACAGTTTTGCATAAAAATAGTAGCAAGGGAAGGGTATCGCCGCGTCTTTACCCGAATCTGAGGAGACCGAGAGAGGGTTCGTCAAGCTTCGCAAAGCGGACTCAACGCTAGTTTCGCTTTTTATGATTTAATTTTTGTCTAAAAAATTATAAGTCTCTTAACGCGATGTTTCTAACTAGTGTGCTTAAGGACTCAAATCCTCGAACCCATCCAGTTGGCGAAAAGTCCGTATGGTTAGAAAAATATCCTATTAAAATTCAGGCTTGTGTTCACATGGAAATGTAACACTGGGGAGTGGAGCGTTTCAGTCCTGATCGCTCGACGCAAAAGAGGAAGCCTCAAGATAACAAATGTTACACATATTAAATTAGTGATAGCTAGACATCCCAACCGACGGCGATAGTGATTGTATTGAACGTCATTATGGACGACTAATTGGATAGAACGCCGCCTGTCCGACGGCTCATACGATCTTGTGAACAACTTTTGCTTTATTAAGTAAGGAAAGCAGTCTATGTTGTTCAATTCAATGCTGTTCTTTCTAGTAAAATATTTAGAATTTTATCGTGAAAAAAAAAAAAAAACATTTAATTGAAAAACTAAATAGTAAAAATACTGTTACTATTTCCATCATCTGTTGTACTAAACCTCATATCCTTAATATTTATATGTACCTATAATTTAATTATTTTCTTGGTATGTAGTTTGTAAGTGAAACAAACAGAAATTGTGTTAATATTACATAGTACTAGCTTTCCGTCCGCGGATTTGCGCGCGTGAAAAAAAAAAAGTAAAATAGGTCCATGTGTTGTTGAGTTATGCGGTTACCAACACATTTTGCGATTCGGTTTTATATTATAGATTACTCTTTATTAGTTATATTTTTAATTTAGTCAGCTAATTTGGTTATAGGAAAGTTGCTTTATAACAATCACAACAACCAGTAAAGTATCAAATACCAGTTTAGCAGTCCACCTGTATTCAGACAAGGTCCAATGATTATCTAGGGCTGAATAGTTACCTCCACCTCAGTGAAAGCATAGCAAATTATGTAGCATTACTAGGATTTCATTACAAACATTTGATTCAACCCACATGATGTTATTCAATAGTACATGTATAATTTATGTAATTAAAAACTTTATAGATGCAATGAGTACAATCAATGAAGCATGTAATCTTGGAAATGGAAAGATTTTTATTATTATATAAAATATTTTTTTTGTCTTTTAATGGTGTGTGAGACATACCTATGTCTGTTATATTTATCAAAAAATGTAATTAGGCTAATGAGTATGTATTTGAAAATAATTTAGAATTTCAGGGGCATAATGTGTGCTCTTTTTTTATTTAACAATAAAAAAGGCAACATACTCTCACTTGATACAAGTTCTTAATGCACATCATCAGATTGAAAAGGGACATGAGGGCATGGGCATGAGACGTAATGGATCATACTGCTCAAAGCCCATGGCTCTAAACTTTCTGGAAAGACAATCTGAAAACACTTGAAAAAAAAAACTTGTTTTTGCAATGGGAGAGGGGGAAGAATTTTTGGTAAAGCATAGCAGAGTGAAATTATGAAAATAAATTACAAAAGCTAACCTGAATGAAAACACTTGTGAACTTTGAAAACTAAAACTTGATTGGAATACTTAGGTAGGTAGGTACTTTATCTTTTAATCCTCTCTGCATAAAATATGAAATGCAAGTTATCTTTATTTTTAAGATAAGCCTTATGGGGAATATTAAATTTAGAAAGATTTGTCTACATAATTATAAATGTAGACAGTTGGAACAGTGACTATAAGCATAAGCGTAGAGCCACTGTTCCAACTCAGTTATGTAAACAGGTAATATTTCAGTTAAATAATGTTTTAAATTCAAGAATGTGTCATAATTTTAATGAGGAAAACTTGTATTTTGATGTGTTGAATACTAAATCTCTTGTTAGCTAAGCAATAATATACATACCTTGGGAAGGCATCAAAGAACCAAGTTCTTTTGGTGTTGGGGAAGGCGACACGCATGCCCGACATGAGCGGCGAGTGCAGCACCACGGCGCCCACCTCGTAGCGAGCAGCCAGGTCTACTGTGGGTACGGTCCCAATGCTCTGCCCATATAGAATTATATTTTCTGGGCTGATGCCATAACGCGTCCGCAATGCCTGCCAAGCAGCGTCTATATCGGCATAAAGATTCTTCTCTGAAGGCTTCCCACCACTGACACCATACCCAGAATAATCATAACTGAATATATTACAGTTTATTCTAGTACCTAAACCTAAATAAAAACTACTCATTTGTCCGAGATCCACAGCATTTCCGTGCGAGAATAATATGGTAAAACGCGCGTTAGGACTGCAACGAACAAAGAGACAAGCTATTCTGTTCCCCCTTGATGTTCTCGAGTAGAAACCCTCGATGTTTTCTTTTTCTCTCTCCGAGTACTGCCATTCTGCACGTTCTGTTAGAGTCAGTGAAAACTTCGATCCAGTTTCATCGGGCGTGAATGCATACGTGGGTTCTGGAGGCAGGAACGCAAGCTTAGCAGCAATTTTCCCCGGGCATGGCGGACAACAAAACAGGCAACAAAGTTCACTAAAACTTAACCCGTTCATGGTGATAATGTATAAATATTCATGTGAAACTATTGAACACTACACATTACAAAACCACAACTCACAAATAACTGGTCATGGCAAAAAATAAAAGAATTTCACAAAGTTGACAGTTCGTTCGTCAAGTCAACATTTCAATCAGCCATGACCACAGATATNGGATGTAATGTTTTTTTTTATAGTGTTGTGCACTGTAGAACGGTTTTTATCGGTTTCAGAAAATGGCCACTCTTAGAGTTTCAGCAAAGTTTTGTGAGGTAAAAATATGTGGCCATAACCATATAAAGTTCGAACTGGGTTTTTTTAGGTGAGGGTTTAGGCAGGCGCGTCTCCGTCAATCGCCTATGCCATGCCGGCCGAGATAATTATTTACCTAAAGCGCGTGACAACTCGGAGTTGCATGTGATGTTTAATTTTCCGGTGAATAAAAATTCCCGATTCTTATACAGGGTGTTAGGTAAATGGGTGTGGTGATGTCAGAAAATTGATATCTTCATTTTAATTATTTTATTTTTCATACAAATCGGATTTATTTTGTATGAAAATTTAAAAAAATAAAATGATGATATCAAATTTCTGACTTCACCATAATACCATTTATATGCCCATGGGTTAGTGTCGGCTCATATACCCATTTACCTAACATGCTGTAGATCTAATTCATAACAGTGTAAAAACCAAAGCTTTAGTTAATTGATAATTCTCTAAAATATGATCAGATCTGGAGACTGGAGACATAAAAAAGAACTCAGTACATAATATATTATTTTATTTAAAAAACGTGTATAAAAAGAATAGGTATGTAAGCGGAGAGATCATTTAGGTACAATTAAATAACATGAAAATTACGGACGATATTAATAATTTTTTAACTGAATGAAGATAATTATGTTAAAAATAACTTGATGACTATTTATGCATCAGTAGTTAGTGAGTGGTACCGGGTTTGATTCCGTACATATTCGCTCGTTCGCACTTTTTCAGCCCATGCTCTCTTCTTTCTGTAAATATGCGCGTTAAAAAGCAAGTACCTAGGATTAAGATAAATATACAAACATTCTTTGAGAATAGACGAATAATAATAATAAATTATTCTTTACTCAATAGTTATTTTAGAAATTCGTTAGTAAAAGTAAATTGTTTTGTTAAGTTCACTTAAACTACAAAAGTATTAATTTACAACCTTAGATTAAATCTAAGTTTACAACACATTAGATACGTGTCTTTTACCTGTTTTGAGAATTAGATAAAGAGGGCTCGTGAATTTTTTATATAGATCAATTCCAATCTGCTACTACAGCTGATACGATTGACTGATTACCGTCAATTATTTACGCCTTGAGATATCTCATAATTTAAACTATTGTTTGTATAAAATAATAATAATGAAAAATCTTTGACAACTCAAAATGTACATTATTAAGCTTTTTGAAAAGCTGCATTTAAGTAGTTACGATTCTTCCTTAGAATTAATCAGAGTATCTTTCGTTTGGGATCCAAAATTCGAGAGCAGAATCACAGGTCCCAATCACCATTACACCATTTAGGTACCGCATCTGAAAAGTTTGTTAAATTAATAAGTTAATCAATTTCATAACATGGAATGGAACACAAACAGAATTGATATAGTTGAATAATTTCGATAATAATGTTACCTGTGTAACGTCGAAAGTGCTTGTTTTCACAGTAGCATATTCCTGTGGTGGATAACAATTATAGAAACATTTTATTTCACCTCTGTCTGAGGAAGCAATTAAATTTCCTGAACTTTGGTAACAACTTGTTATCTTGCTGGAGGGTTTAATAATGGGTGGCTCAGGCCATATTTCATGTGATTTAACATAAACATGGTCCTCTGGATGCAATAAATGCAATGTGCCTTTAGAATCACCCACATATAAAGCAGTTGGGGACCAGCTAACACAAACTGGGTATCCTTTATCTGTTGGTATTTTAACATCACTAGCAATAAGTTTTCCAGCCACTTTATCCCAAACAGCTAATGTTTTGTCCTCGCTCACAGATGCCACCATATTCTTGTAGCTGTGTAGAGACAATACAGGACCCTTGTGCGGTTTGTAAGCATTTATCGGTTGCGGGCCCGTACGTAAGTCAAATGAGAGTATTTTCTTAGAATACAAACCAGCCATTACAACATTTTCAGTAGATACAACTGATAACGCTGACATGCCACACCTGCAATTATAATTATGATAATAGCAATGATCCAGCTTGTACATATGTATTGTTGTCTCAATTTGATAAATAAGCAAATCATTCTTCTCTTCAAATCATTTCTTAATTGTTATGAAAACTGTTTCGTGATTATGGTGGACAATATGGAAGTTTGGTACTTACTTGAAAGTTAGAATGCATTCAAGTCCAGCTTCTAAATCCCAAGCTTTCACAGTATTGTCCCATGACGCTGAGTAGATTTTGGTTGCAGAGTCAATATTATCTGGAGCAAGGTCCCACACCCAGCCTGCGTGGGCATCGTGCCTTATATGCTTTGGTTTGGCATCAGACAAGGTTGTTGTATTATCACTACTATCATGAGGAGTGATGTCTAAAACATTCCATAATGCCATTCCTCTATCTCTGCCTCCAGATACACAATATTCACCTTTCTGAAATTCAAGGAATGTCATGTACCAAATTGTGGCTTAAAAATAAAAAAGACTCAAGAGAAATTCAAGTTACAAAAAATACTTACATTAACCAATAGAACTGTATCAACAGAAGCAAAATGGACGTCTTTCACTACAATATGTCTCATACATTCTTTGACATTGCTCCATTTTCTTCTCTCTACATCCATGTCAATGCAGACGTCTTCCCAATTCAACTGGTCATTATCTAACACTTTCAGATCAAGTAAAGCTGGAAAGCAACCTTTAATTTTACTATGAACCCAATGTTTCCATAGATGATCATCTGCTAATATGTCTGCAAATCGCCTGCATACTTTGCTTAGAGTATTCCTGAGAAAATAGGGATCCAAATATGAACATATATTTAAAATAATCTGAAAAAAAAGTACATTTTTTAAAATAAAATTATCAAAAAATTACTTATAATTTATATGTAATTAACATGTTTTTTTTTTAATAATTACAAATTGTAATAGTATTATTACCTCAACTGGCATGTTTTCAAAACATGCCTCCTCAAAATCCTCTTTGATTACTTCCACATTGGCTTCCAAGTTTAGTATTTGTTCTTTCACAGATTGTAGCATGTCACACATATTGAAGTATATGGTTTGGCCTGTGATAAGTGAGAATGTAGCTTAGCAAAAAGATAGCATAAAATGTTAAAAGTTTTGATCATAAAATACTATTATTAATATTACTGGAAAAGTTATATTTTGCATAAGTAGCACTCAGGTGTAAGTAGATATCTAATAAAGGTATTCGTGCATACATTCATGACAATACACTTTTGAAGTGAATGGCCTTTTAAGGTAGTGGTAGGAGGGCACATGAAGTAAATTTAGAATTTAAGTACTACTTAAATAGTGGTATTACATAAAAAATATATTTTATAAATTAAAGCTTTATTGTGAACCATTTACTGTCTGTAGATTAGGACAGAATAAGAAAAGAAATAATTTTGTAACTTAAAAAAATGAACCAGTTTAAAGTCATACTTGTACACAAATTTTGCAGTCCAGGATTAAAATTTTGTTTCTAAAATCAGTAGAATTAGATATAAAGTTAATATTATATTACTAGATTAATTAGAGCTTCCAGTTTTAATTAAAATAATCATTTGAACAAAAACAAAGTTTTAATTTTTTTATGTCGTAATGTGTCAGTGTCAAGCAAATAGTTTTTTTTTATAAGTTTCACGCCTTATGACAGAGCCTTTTTGGCTAAGCAAAAATACCGGTTTTTACATCCCTTATATCATACAGCCAATCTTTTTATTCAGTCACGGCCGAATACTGAAACACTACTCAAATCTGTCACTCAGCTGACGGGCTCCTAAATTTAAGTATCCTTCATAGGCCAGTAGAATNGTGCCCGGTTTTTCTGTGAATCGACTGCTGCTGGCTGATTGTTTTGATTGATAAATGGTCCAACAATTTGTGTTTTAAGTAAGCAGTAACCTCAGAATATAAGGTGTTGGCGAATGAGACATAAACTGTAAGTACGACGTACTCCCTATATAAATAGTCTTGTCTCTAAAGCATTGTAAAATGGATTTAGCATTACCTGGGTCTTCTTCAATGGATATGGAAATCGATATCAATCCTGAGAAAGATTTAACTAGCAAATTTCTAAATGGTGAAATGTCGTTTGCCGAATATTCAAGCGAGTGGTATGATGTTGAGGATGAAGAGGATATTGATGATACAAGTAAACCAAGCGACGAGGATCGTTTATCGCCTTCTGCCCATTTTATGGAAAAGGGCACACTTCGGCGTCGTAAGTGCACACGACTATCACCAGCTCTGATGGGTTTGATGGGTGAAGCCAATTTAAGATTTGTAAGAGGTGACAAAGAAATGGCAGAGAAAATGTGTCATGAAATTATTAAACAAGTGCCTACGGCTCCAGAACCATATCAAACACTTGCACAAATATATGAGCATGATGCTGAAAAATCACTTCAGTTTTCATTGTTAGCTGCACATCTCCGTCCATCAGATGCTAATGAGTGGTTGAGACTGGCAAACATTTCCAATCAAAAAAATGACACCAGGCAAGAAATGCTGTGCTACACTCAAGCAGTCAGAGCTGATCCTCATAATTTAGACATTCATTTGAAAAGGCTTGAAGTTTTATCTATTTTGGAAGATATGAAGTACCCTGTGCATACCATGAATGTCAGCCGTGTCAAATGCTATCACAAAATAGTGACATCTCTGCCTGCAAGTGAAGGAGAAGTGATCATGAAGTATGCTAAAATGGCTGCAACTTTGTACCACAATAGCAATGAGGTTGAGAGATCTCTTGAAGTTATGGGTGCTGCATACAAAAAATGCTCCTCTCTCTTTACCCACGAAGATTTGAATATACTTTTGGAGCTGCTAATTTTACGAAAACAATATCAAACATGCTTAGATATATTTGTAGCTAATGTTGGTGTGGAGATTGAAGCTGAAATACAAACTGTAAAAAATTCTGATAATGATGCAATTGAAGAACACACAAATTACTTGAACTGTTCTATTCCAGAAAACTTGCATATTGATTTGAAAAGCAAATTACTAGTTTGTTTCATACATTTAGGGTCTATTAATTTAGTTCAAACCCTTTTACAAGATTTTTTATCTAATGATGTGGAAAAGGCTGGTGATTTATACATGGATATAGAGGAAGCTCTATCTTCTGCTGGCTACCATGAGTTAGCTATGAAACTATTGGATCCTTTAGTTAAAAATAATAGTTTCGATCTTGGCGCTGTTTGGCTTAAACATGCTGAATGTCTTCATAACTTAGGAAGAGAGGATGATGCCATTGAATCATATTATAAAGTTCTAAAGCATGTTCCTCAGCATCCAGATGCCCGTCGAAAATTATTTACCATTTTAGAGAAAAAGGGAAAAATTGATGAAGCACTGAATATTTTGCAACAAGATTACAGATACATTGTCAGTGCTAGCTTGCTTTATGAACAATGTTTGGCATTAAAAAAGTATAACCGCTTACTTAAATACTTAGAAGTAGGAGAAGCCTTGCTTTCAAAAACTTTTGTAAAATACAGACATCAAGAAGAATTAAGAATTGCCTTCAAACTTAAAGGAGGCATTGATCATATTCATAATTTTCGCAAAGTACGAGGAGAAAATCCTTTTCATGAAAATGATATTCATTTTGATGAAGATGAAAAATTTAAATTTACTCCACAGGAAGAATGGGAATTTTTTAGGGAGCTACTTACTATTGCACTCAAGAATAAACAGTATTTTACTATGCAAAGATTAACTTTTGGGGCTGTTATGTCAAAAGCTCTCTCAGCATACCGTTCGGAGCTGGAATTCCTGTGTCAACAAGCATGCCTCATAAGTAATGACTATCATAATGCTTTGAGACTAACACGAGAATTTGCACAAAAGTATCCAGGTCCTAGAACTTGGAATTTACTAAGCCTTGTCATGAATTCTACAGACGAAACTTCACAAGTTAAATTTCTTTCCAGATTATTTCAGAAAGAAAATTTCATTGTAAAAAATCTATTTTTGGGCAATAATTTTCTGACTTCTGGCAGGTATCTTGTTGCATTGAAATATTTTCTAGAATATAATGAGCAGTGCCGAGACTCAATATCAGCATTATTAGTTGGCATTACAAGTCTACTTATGGCAGCTCAAAAAACTGTGGACAAGCATCACAACCTTATTCTCCAAGGAATTCATTATATTCTAACATATCGTAATCTTAGGAAATGTGATCAAGAAAGCTATTACAATCTTGGAAGAGCATATCAAATGCTGAGTATCAATAATTTAGCTATAACATACTATGAAAAAGCATTAAAGAGTAGTCCAGTTGCAGTCTGTAATCAACATGGTGTTATGAACTTAACTAGAGAGACAGCATTCAATTTGTATCTGTTATATAAAGGTCACTCTCCACAGATGGCTAATAAGTATCTTACTGAATATCTTGTGATTTAGGATAGGGAATAAATAGAGTGTGTTATAAATTTTGTTTTATTTTTAATATTAGTGATTCCCACTTGAGAATCGAACCCAAGACCGCCGCCGGGCTAATTAAATTTGCTAACCATGATTATAAAATAGAATAGAATAATTGTTTCTTTGCATAAAACATGGTATAAGTAGGTAGATCTTAATAAGTCAAATGAAATCACATTCTTAATTATTTGTTTTAGGAATACTATCCAAAATGGAATCTAGTGAAACCATTCCTGCAAATTCCGTTACATTTGAAGAGTTATGTGCTATTCTTGATCAAATTGATACTATCAAGAAAAACCAAAAAAATTATACCAGCAAGACAGGTGTAAGGAATGAGCAATTTAAAACTTTGGAAATTTTCTTCAATAACTTTAAATGTAAAGTAGCAGCATCAGAAGACAATAAGGTGAGTACTGCTGAATACAACTGATTTTACATTTCTATTAGAAAAAGGGATTGCGGTGTTTAGGAAATTACAGACAATGATGTGTCACCAGTTATTTGAATCTTCGAGTAGGTAGGTATTCAGTAAAGTCGTAATGTGCACTATTTATTTTTAAGTTTCATAAGTCCCCGCCCTTATCCGGCGGGAAGAGGTGGTTTGAAAGTACCATTTTTCCGTTTGAAAATATGCGTCCTAGTGACATGACTACTATGAACCAAAAAAAGCTTATTAAATTTGCTACAGGTGAAATAGTCAAGTTTTTCTATATCTTGTATAGTTTTCTAGGCAACTGCTTTAGAAGGTCTGTAATATTGGAAATTTTAATCATCATGAGAAAATCGACTAAATCAACACTGAGCAAACATTTTAGACATGCGGGAGTGTGATAAGCAGAGTTCCAGCGCGGGGACTGCACCGTGACGCATATTTAGACGAACCACTTGGAGCCACTTTTGACCCCTCATCACTCAAAAACTACTGTGCATTAACACTTCACAATTATTAGGGGGTCACTTTAAAATTAGGGATTGATTGTGAAAACGGGCACTAATAGTTAAAGTCGTAACTTTCAAGTAGAAAATAACCGAAAAACTAAATTACCCGTGATAATACCAGTAAATCTAAGAAGTAGGACCACAGGAAACGCAAAATGGTGTTGGTAACCACCATGTTCAATACTGGAGTAGTATAAGACCTTTTGGGGCAGAAAAGTTCTCGAGTGGCAACAGGGCCGGATTAACCATCTCGGGGCCCCTAGGCGCAGCTGGTTTCGGGCCCCCCTTTTTTTTGTCGCGGAGGAAATGCTTTGCTCACTGTCACCACTGCTGGGGGACAGGGTGGTGTGTGGGACTCCCGGCGCCCTAAAAAGGGCGCTGCTCCGTCCTGAAAAGGACGGGGTATGCCCACTAAAACCTCCGTGGCGTTCCGTCATCGCCCAAGTGGGGGTGTCGCGAGTATCCAGCCGTAGCTTCCCAGCGACAGCTCGCCTACACGGCGAAACCTACACGCCCCCCCTTGTGGGGGTCCGACGGGAATGGTCCGAAACGCCAAGCCGTTCCGTCAGACGGAGGTGACAAGGGTGCCCCCGCACCCCCGGCCTGCTGGCCGCCACCTGGGGGCAGAGTAGAACGGTCGTACAACCTCCTTCTCCACCCACTTCTCCGCCTGCGGAGCGATGAGGCGAGAGGATCGTTCTCCCGCTCGCGCTCCGCTGCCTCTTCTGAAGGATGACCTCCTCGCAAAAGGAGGCGACCGCCTTCCAGCATGGCGTTGACCAGGCTAGGAAGCGAAAGATCCCGGCCCACGACCGCAGTGAGGACCGCAGTGAATCCCCGCTGCTCCTCCCGACCTGTGCAGACCGCGAGGGTGTGCAGCACCGTGTCATCCACCGCGCCGCATTTGTGGCACAGCGGGGATTCCTCTCGCCCGATTATATGCAGGTACGAACTGAAGCAGCCATGCCCGGTCAGCACCTGCGCCAGACGGAACGTGAGGAACCCGTGCGGTCGTTCCAACCATTAGTCCAGAAAGGACCAATGGCGTCTAGAGTGCGGCGGCCAAACTGCGCGAGAGTCATGTCTTCCTTCCAGCGGTCGATCATGATCTGCCTGACGGCGCCGCGCCGCTCCGGGGCCGGGCCGCTTTCCACGCGCCTTCTGGTCTGCCATCCAGTGATAGATGACAGATAAGACCCCAGCTTCTAGCTCCCAAGGAGGAGTACCAGCGAGGACGCACGCCGCAGCGTGCCCTACCGTGCGGTAGGCAAGCGGTAGGTAGGTCCTTGCGACCCTCTGCGCTATGGCCCGCTGGGGTCTGCGGGAGAAGCCAACTTAGTGCGCCGGCTGCCTTGAGGAGACGTGGCGCTAGCCCGTTGAAGTGCCGGCTAAAATGCCACCTTCCGTCAAGCGTGAGGCCCAGATATTTCATCTGGCCTTTGACGTCAATCCTAACGTCCTCAACCACAATGTGAGCGTCGGGAGGGGCGCGCTGGCGAGGCCCCGGAAAGAAGAGGGCCTCGCAGTCTTCTCCATCGCGACTTTCATTTCTATTCTGCGAGCGACTAATGTCGCACACATCCACGATAGCCGAACGGTGAAGGGGTCGGACTGGCCGACTCGTGATCCGGGGAACGCGGGTTCGGTCCCCGCCGCCGCTCGACTATTGTGGTGAGCTCACTCGTGACACAAGCATATTTAGCTTAGTACGAGGGGCTAACGGGAGTATTAGTAATTTGTGTAATAACAAATTACTAATATACTTAAAAAAAAAAAATGTGCCGCCCGCCGACGCCAGCCGTGCCGCGGCCCCCTAATGTCTTCCCCGGGCAGTGACCAGAGTGTTATCCGCATATGACACTCATGCCCGCGCGAAGGACGCCCCGGTGGAGCCAGTTGAAGCCTAGGTTCCTCAAGAGTGGACCGAGCACCGAACCCTGCGAAACCCCGCTGGCTACGCCGCGCCGTTTGAGCTGGCCGTCTCTGTTAACATACAGGACTTTGCGGTCCCGTGAGTAATCGGCCAGCAGCGCTCGAAGGTACTGAGGCACTCTGTGATGTTGAAGTGCCTAGAGTATAGTGGAATGAGGGATGGTATTGAAAGCGTTGGCTATATCTAATGATACAGCCAACACACCCTCACCCCTCTCCCTAGCCTCTGCAGTGAGGCTTTTTAGCCTCTGAAGGGCGTCGACCGTCGACCTGTCATATAAACCAAAGCAGTAATGCCAACGCGACGTTACGAAAATGAATTAGGTTCCACAATATCGAAATATGACGATTGAATGTGTAAACCAAAATAAGGCGAAGTTTTGAGGTGGTTTGAGTTTTGTTGCATAAAAATAATCTTTAATAATTTTTTAAATTTTTTAATTGGGAGTGCTGGGCCCCTGGTCATAGTGGGCCCCTAGGCACTGGCCTAAAGTGCCTTATGGATAATACGGCACTGAGTGGCAACCACGGGCTGGAAGACGTAGCGTGGGCAGGCAGGATCTGGTAAAGGTCGCGGGAAGAGCCTGGATGCGGGCAGCGCAGGACCGTGCATTGTGGAAAACCTTGGAGGAGGCCTTTGTCCAGCAGTGGACTTCATTTGGCTGAAACGAACGAACGAACGATAAGACCTTTAATATTAGGTACGAACAAAAATAAATCGCGCAACTGTCGCGAACTAAAGCAAACGATTTGGTGCCGACGCGTCGAGTGCACTTCATATTATCTTCTCTGGCGCTGAACGCATCATCGCAAGATATTTTGTGCATGAAATATTGTTTGTAGTAGGGGTATTTATGTAAGGATGAGCTTTTCTTCCTGAACATGATGAGCGAGTAAGGCGCGTCATAGCAAGATCGCTTTTATGTCTAATTGTTATGAATAATTTTTAACGCAAATAAACTACACTTAAGTACTTACGCCTCGTATTAAAATTAAAGTAAGTAAGTACTACCTATATTTTTTCAGAATACAAATTTGTATCCGATTTTGAGGTTGTTATTGCCTAAATATGAAAGAGAAAGAAGTCCATATAATATGAAAGAGACTAAACTTGCCCAATTACTCGTCAGAGTGTTGTCTCTAAGCAAGCAGTCGCCAGCCGCTAAAAGATTAATTAACTTTAGATCAGTAAGTAATACTCAGGATAGCGATTTTGCTGGTGTGGCATATTACGCTCTAAAAGGAATTCTTGGTAAAAACAAAGGCGATCTTACTGTGGAGGATATCAACACAATACTGGATAAAATTGCCACAGCTGAAGTTGGAAACAAAGCACGTGAGTAGAAAATAATTATTCTGTGGTGCTTAAACTATATTGTATATAAGTAGATAGAGTAGGTACTTTAGGTAGGTAAGTATACCTACTGGATAATGTACTTACCTAATCGAATCTGGGTAAGTATCAAAATAAATGGTTTTATTTACAGGGGTTCTAAATGAAGCATTTGGATATGCTATTAGACATTTAACACCTGAACAGTTAAAATGGTTTTTGAGACTTATCCTCAAGGATTTGAAACTTGGTATTGAAACGAAACGTATTTTGGCTGCCTTTCACCCGGATGCTCCTGAATATTTTGAGACTTGCAATAGCATTTCTAAGGTAATAATGTTATATTTTAATATTTTGTGAAATCATTGTGTAAAACCTGTAAAATGTTAGTTTTCTTGCTTACAAAAATTGCGAATATCATCCAGCCTATCGATTTGAATAAACTTAGACCCTGTCACAAGTTTGTCGGCATGCCCATCGTGGATCCGCGCCTTATTTAATCTAGCATTATTTTATTACTTACATAGGTACATAAAAGTAAATACCGTGAATATTTTCTAGGTGTGCGAAGAATTAGAAGATGGAGACATACGTCCTTTAGAAATGGGTGTTAAAATGTTTTATGCGATTAGTCCTATGCTCTCCGAAAGATTGGACGTCACGGAGATCCATCGACAACTCTTTTTTGATGGCACAACTTATATTGTGGAAAATAAGTTTGACGGGGAAAGATTTCAGGTACTTACCTACTTTGTTCGTTCTTCTGTACCCATGGACCTATATTTTTTATAGGTCCATGTCTGTACCAATTTAAATAAATTGTAACCGTTGAATAATTTTAACTAATTTGTTCATTACATTTAGATTCATATGGAAAACGGGATATTTGAGTATTTTTCAAGAAAAGGCCACAAGTATTCTGATAACTACGGTAAGACATACGAGTCTGGCCTACTGACACCATTCCTCAAGGACTGTTTTAACCCGGAGGTGGAGAGTTTCATTATTGATGGGGAGATGATGGGATGGCACAAAGCGAATCATTATTATAGTTCTAAGGGTGCGTCAAGTCTAAAAACATTTATCTATGTTCTTTTGCTGTAATTTGAATAGTTATTAAACAACCTTCCGTTTTTTCAGGTATATCATTTGATGTCAAAAAGATAACAGTCAGATCAGTGTTCCGGCCTTGTTTTTGTGCATTTGACGTCTTATATTACAATGGCAAAGCGTTAGTGGGATCCGCAGAAAGAGGAGGAGTACCACTCAAGGAAAGACTGGAGATCCTAGACTCCATGTTCACCGATGTGACGGGAGTTATCCAGCACAGCCGGAGAGAAACTGTCAAAGATAGGTAGGTGTTGTTCAGTAGGTACATAAGTATAAAAAATATGGAACCATGGCCCAAGCCATGACAGAAGTAATTTTATTTTACATACTTATGGGTTTTTGATCTGCATCTGTCTGTATAGGTTAACAAACGTATTATCTTTGCAGCACCGATGTATTGAACAAGCTAAATGAAGCTATAGAGAATCAAGATGAAGGGATCGTGGTGAAAGATGTGGAATCATACTACCTGCCTAGTCGACGAAACGCTGGGTGGTACAAAGTGAAACCGGAGGTGTTTATACATGCATTAAAACTACGTAATATTTTGTAATTTACAAATATTATCACCATTTTTATGGAATCTCCTTTTTAGTATACTGAAGGAACTATGGACGATCTCGACCTCGTAATAATTGGAGCTGACGAAGCTGAAAATAAGAAACAAGGTCGAGCCAAGAGCTTCCATGTTGCTTGCCTCGACGTCACAGGAGGAGGTAAGATTTCTTGTTTTTTTTTTGTTACAAATCTTGTTTCATATTTACGAGGGGATCAGTTGTTATCAGGCGACGCCAAATACTGGGTGTCGGTGGGCCGCGTGGCCACCGGGCTGTCTTTTTAAAATGTTATTTTATATGAAAGATTCGATTTCAATACCAAACCAGCTAAGTACAAGTTAGATTCGATCATGAAGTGTTAACCATCGCATTAGATTGTAGAAGTCGGAATCACAAAAACTAAAAATGGATAATTTATCTTTTGAATTTGTAAGAAGGATGTATTTGTAAATATCTTGTCTCGGGCGTCGCATATAATCCTAGTAGGGGCGTAGTGTGAGTTTACGTTAAACGCATTCGATGTCGACTGCGTAAAAAAGTGACATTAAATATATGAGACGGATTGTACAGCGCCCCTAGCGGAAACTTTCAAGAACTAAAATCTTAACGCGCTCGCTAGTGACGACGTTTGATGTAAACTCACACTAAGCCCACTGGTATTATTACGTAGCCGATGCCCCGCGCTAGGTGTCAGTGGGCCGCGTGGCCACCGGGCTGTCGTTCGACGAGCGCGAGCGGCTGTGCGTGGCGCTGGAGCGGCGCTGGGTGCCCGTGCCCGCTAAGGACAAATGAATTATCTTTGAACTTGTAAACGATGTCATTGACACTAAATGTCTGCTTGTCTCGGGCGTGGTATATAATCCTGGTATTGCTCCTTAGCCGATGCCCCGCGCTGGGTGTCGGTGGGCCGCGCGGCCACCGGGCTATCGTTCGACGAGCGCGAGCGGCTGTGCGTGGCGCTGGAGCGGCGCTGGGTGGGTGCCCGTGCCCGCTAAGGACAAATGAATTATTCATCTTTGAACTTGTAAACGATGTCATTGATAGTAAATGTCTGCTTGTCTCGGGCGTGGCATATAATCCAGTGCACCGATTGCGCTAATTTTTAACGTCTCCAATACATTGGCGCTTCTTCACCAGTTGCGCTTCGTTTTTAATTCCAGCTAAAGTGCAAAGGACANAAAGACGAAACAACGGATTTAATCACCTTACAATAAAAGTCCGAACACCTTATTTTTTCACAAAAAAACAGCAAAATTAAATGTCGTGAAGGCGTTTGTCTTGAGTTTGAGAAAAAGTAGCTTTCTTTCAGCTTTTACACAAAGAAGCAGTTGCGTTTTGTTTTCGTTTAAACTAGCTGTCAAAGCGACACCGCGATACAAATTTGTGATTTTCGTTCGTCGTCTAGTCGCGTTGTAGGTAGTTGAAAATATTTAGCGCTGGTATTGTTACGTAGCCGATGCCCCGCGCTGGGTGTCGGTGGGCCGCGTGGCCACCGGGCTGTCGTTCGACGAGCGCGAGCGGCTGTGCGTGGCGCTGGGTGCCCGTACCCGCTAAGGACAAATGAGTTATTTATCTTTGAACTTGTAAAGGATGTCATACATTGTAAATGTCTGCGTAGCATATAATCCTGGTATTGTTACGTAGCCGATGCCCCGCGCTGGGTGTCGGTGGGCCGCGTGGCCACCGGGCTGTCGTTCGACGAGCGCGAGCGGCTGTGCGTGGCGCTGGAGCGGCGATGAGTGCCCGTGCCCGCTAAGGACAAATGAATTATCTTTGAACTTGTAAACGATGTCATTGACACTAAATGTCTGCTTGTCTCGGGCGTGGTATATAATCCTGGTATTGTTCCTTAGCCGATGCCCCGCGCTGGGTGTCGGTGGGCCGCGTGGCCACCGGGCTGTCGTTCGACGAGCGCGAGCGGCTGTGCGTGGCGCTGGAGCGGCGCTGGGTGCCGGCCGCCGACGCGCCGCCGCCGCCCGAGCTCGACTTCAACAAGGAGAAGCCAGACTTCTGGGTGATGCCGGAACATTCCACAGTATTACAGGTAGGTATAGTTCTTTTATCGTGAAAGTTGTGGTATTATGTGTAGATGTACCCACGTACTGTCAGCGTCAAAATTAGTCCATGCGTGACACCCGAAGTAGCCAAAAAGTTCGCAACACGTCTTTGTTACAATTAGAATAAGATTGTAGATAATGGATAACTTAGCGTCAATTATATTATCAAAAAATATTGGACACGTATTTTTTTATTTATCAATCAAACAAGTAATTACGAAGATATGATGCGTTGAAATTCCGCATGGCGTCACAAAGTGCATCATTTTTAAGTACCTAGATACTCCTTGACGTCACGGACGTCCGTGACGTGACGTAAATTTAAAGAGATAAAGCGCGTCAAAGTTCAGAAGAAGACGTCTTCTTCTGAACTTTGACGCGCTTTATCTCTTTCCATTATTTTGAAAAAGTGAAAAATACGTGTCGAGTATTTTTTTATAAGTTACTTACCTACCTGGGCGGACTAATTCAAACTTATTTCAAATTCTTGCTTTTTTACTCAGAAAACGTCCCTATTTTACATCAATACTGTCATTTACCAGGTTCGCGCCACCGAACTCATCCAAAGCGTGGGCTTCGGCACCGACTACACGCTGCGCTTCCCGCGCGTCGTCAAGATCCGCGACGACAAGCCCGTCCGTGACGTCATGACCCTCGAGGAGTTTAATGCACTCGTCTCGGTATGTTACTTAATACATTACAGTATTTATTATTTCGGTCTGTCACAAAAAGACATTATCGTGCGCGTGTTCCCCTTTCAAAAACCGGGATAAAAACTAGCCTTTGTTTTTTTCTTGGATCTCAAACTGTAATGTACCTACCTTATTAATTATTTCATCTAAATCGGTTAAGTTATTTAGGCATGTAAAGTAAAAAACACCGTCATAAAGTCGCGCGATAGTCTTTCTGGTACAACCGTTTTCACGTAGATGTAGTCGCAGCAAAATTTCTTGACTGTTATCAATTTATACAGAACAAAGGACCAGTTGTGAAGCTGAGCTCAACTCAAGTGCGGAAGGAATCGATGGGCGAAGGGAGAAGCCTCAGAAAGCGCGTCGCTAAAACAGTGAAGGTGGCGGACCAATTCGTTACCACGCCTTCGAGCTCAGTGGAGGTGGTCTCCAAGGCCCTGCTTGGCAGGAAAGTGTGCATCCTGTCGGACGACGACGACTGCAAGAAACTAGAACTGAGGAATATTGTAGAATCGCACGGCGGGACTTTCGTTTCAAATATAGGTAAGTTTTATGAATGCCTGACCACACAATAACGCCCGTATTCACAAACATTACTATAAGGATTCACAGTGCGCGTGCACGCACAGGGTGACACACGAACCAATCACAGAGCTCTATTCAACGTTGTGCGTTCGATTTGCTGCTTCGCTTAAGCAAATATCGTTTGTGAATACGGGCGTAAGCCCATAGTCATCTGAATGATAACTCTATATAAAAAAATAGCGAGTCAATAATGTAATAACAATTCAGTTAAGAAGTCTGCTGTCCCTTTCTATTGCGTAAGTCCCATTTTCCTGCCAAGAGAACTTAGTTGTAGGTATCTAAAGTGACATCCCATCAGGCCTTCGTGGGAGCGAATATCAAATTGATTTTTTAATTTTTGACCACCTAGGTCCAGACACCTGGTGCGCAGTGGTCGGTCGGATCACAAGAAGGGAGAACGAGATAATCAAATCCCAAGAAGTGGACGTAACCACCACGGCCTGGCTGCGGTCTCTACCGCGCTCGGAGTCGCCGTGCATTCTGCCACCGCTTGAAACGCTCGCCATGAAAAAGGCGACCAGACTTGCTATGAGCAATGATTACGATTGCTTCGGCGACAGCTACACCGAGCCGATAGATGAGGCTACTTTGCGGAAATGCTTTGAGAAGATGGATAGAAATGTGAGTTTTGTATTTGTGAATAATTGTGATTAGTCTTTCTGGGAGCTCAGATCACATACACTAGCAGGGGTTCTCAAATCCCAAAGTGGGAGGCGCTAGGACCTTGAAAGGGGGGCGCGGGCCATCTGTGTAGTTAAGTATTAAAAAACCTGCGACGGCGGCTGAGAGAATACATTTCAGACTGCTCGTCACGATTAATAAATACTCTGGACTGGAGGATGGGGGGCGCGGATATTTTTATGGTCGAAAGGGGGCACGTCTCAAAAAAGTTAGGGAACCCCCCCTGCACTAGTATGTCGTCACAAGTGGTCGACGATGAAGCGAAATTCACTACAGACGTGCTTCAGTCCTCCAACTCTAGAATTCCATAATTTCCCTTTCAGTCCAACTGAACAGGTCTGTACTAGGTAGCTACAATAAAACCGTGGACTGTATGTACTATATCATTCTATTTCGCTTTGAAACTAGTTCTACTACATTGTTCTACTTTGATAGACCTAGACAGACACATAATTTTGGGCTCCTCTTGACCCAAGGAAATGGAAAAAATCAAATTGAACCGCGTGTTAATCGACCCTCAGTGCCATCTAGTATCACTTTGTAACAACTAAAACCCATCATAAACAACAGTACTATCTTTTGATACTAGATGTCACTTTATACACATATGTGACTTCAACATGCCGCCCACCAAGGACAGAATGTCCTTAACTATTACCCATACATGTCTAGTATAAAACCTCTCGTATAAAAACCCTCACCTCGCGTATAAAAACCCATGTTTAAGAACCCCTCGTGTAATAAACCCTTCACATATTAAAACCACTCGTTTAACTAAACCTTAAAATTAATAAATGAAGTAAACATAACCTTCAGTAACAGTTAATTGCTCATTAACCTATAAAACAAATTTTAAAACTTCACATTTTACATTTACAAAATACAAGTCACCCATCAGTTCAGGGATTGTCCTAGAGAATCTTGCCAAACAACCACGTACTTGGAGACAAGTNTACCAACCCGCACTCGTTCCTGCGCGCCTGCTCGCTGCACGTGGCGTGCCGCAGCGGCGCGCGCGCCTCCCAGGCCGCCATGCGTGGCGCCGCGCGCGCCGACGTGCTATCGCCCGCGCTCACGCACGTTGTATTGCCGGCTGACGCGCCGCGTGCTGAGGTGGCGAGACTAAAACGCAAGCTCACTGCCACGATTGTGTCTGAGAACTGGCTGGAAGCCTGCTTCGCGGCTAAGGCGCTTGTGCCTGAGGATGAGTTTGTACTGTAATTCGATAATCTTTTATACATATTTATATTAATTTATTCCAAAAATATTTTGATTAAGCGTAGGTATATCCATAGTTTTATATTAGTCGAGAAACTAATAAAGACGCGTGTTCGCGGTTGTGCTGACGACGCACCGCGCGCGAAAGACTCCGACGCACACTCACAGCCTTCATTGTATCCGAAAACTGGCTCGAGTATTTCGCGGCTAAACTTAAGCCGCTAAAGGTTCGGCCAAACCAAAGCGTGCAGCCTGTATACGAATATGTCAGACGTCGTGTATGAATTTGTAGCGATGAGTTCACATCAACGCGTCCTGTCATCGCGACGATCTATGCATGCGCAGTGATCGCCATCGCCATCGCCGACGCGAGCTGCACGCGTTGGTTTGGCCGAAGCTTAAGCCGTTTGTGTCCGAGAAGGAATTTGTACTGTAATTCGATAAACTTTTGATTAATTAAGCGTGTTAACTACTTCGATAGCGAATATGAGTTTCCCAGTGTCGTCCAGGCACAACACAATCAACAAAACACAGCAACAATCGAACAGGTACCTTGTCTGCCGCCGCGCTGCTGGTAGGTACTCTGTAGGACGCCGCCGGCCGGTAGTTAGGGCTTCGCCCGGTGTCTTCGGTGGTTCACTTGAGTCACTAACTTCAAGNAGAATTCCATAATTTCCCTTTCAGTCCAACTGAACAGGTCTGTACTAGGTAGCTACAATAAAACCGTGGACTGTATGTACTATATCATTCTATTTCGCTTTGAAACTAGTTCTACTACATTGTTCTACTTTGATAGACCTAGACAGACACATAATTTTGGGCTCCTCTTGACCCAAGGAAATGGAAAAAATCAAATTGAACCGCGTGTTAATCGACCCTCAGTGCCATCTAGTATCACTTTGTAACAACTAAAACCCATCATAAACAACAGTACTATCTTTTGATACTAGATGTCACTTTATACACATATGTGACTTCAACATGCCGCCCACCAAGGACAGAATGTCCTTAACTATTACCCATACATGTCTAGTATAAAACCTCTCGTATAAAAACCCTCACCTCGCGTATAAAAACCCATGTTTAAGAACCCCTCGTGTAATAAACCCTTCACATATTAAAACCACTCGTTTAACTAAACCTTAAAATTAATAAATGAAGTAAACATAACCTTCAGTAACAGTTAATTGCTCATTAACCTATAAAACAAATTTTAAAACTTCACATTTTACATTTACAAAATACAAGTCACCCATCAGTTCAGGGATTGTCCTAGAGAATCTTGCCAAACAACCACGTACTTGGAGACAAGTTATTATCCTACACCAAAATTGTATCCCCGACTGCCGGCTCAGAACTTTTATGAGCCTGTTAATAAACCTTGTATGAAAATTGTAAAATGTCTATAAAATATCAATTGAACTTATTGCCTACCTAAAAACCACGAACTGAACTAGAGAGTGAAGAACTATTTTGTAACATAGATTGATCTACCGTACCTATATGAACATAAAACCCTTTTTCTTTTCGAGTTTAGTGTATGATAGTTTGTTTTCTTAAAAACCCTTGAAAAACTTTCATACACACTACTAACAACTTAGTCATCCAAACAGCTCCACAAAACTTAAAATGCGATATACCTACTCATTTGTCACCGAAGTAACGGAGTTTTGACACTAGCAAACTAGCCCAATGGGAATTTCCCTGATGCAGTGATTACGCGTAAATAAACCCCAGCAGCGTAAGCAACGTTGAAGGCATCTGAAAATCCCTGCAGCCCTGCAAAGCATCATCTGATCGAGGGCATACCACCGTGGATACTTCAGCTAAGTGGTAACTCGTTGAAAGGTAAGTATTCCCATCTTTAGTTAACTCTAGTAAGTTCTTCGTTCTCTCTCACCCTATTCCAGCTATCCACACTGCTTGATAACTTCTTCGCTTAAGCAAGTTGCTATCCATCCTAATGGATTGAATAGATGTGATACCATACAACCGATAGATATAACTTTTCTTTTTTTACAGGTGCGGACAGCAGCGGCAATTCACCGAGTACTGAAATTCATCATTGTTCCTGTTTCAGGTAAGTCTCTTTTATTTTATAGTTGAAATCCCAGTTGTCCTTCTTTGTCCTTTTTGTTCTAATAACCTTAGTAACGCTTCTCGGTTACATAATCATTTGTCCTATAAATCTCTAAACTGTACTATAAATCCCAAATCTGTACCATAAATCCAAAACTTGTACTATAAATCCCTAATTTGTTGCATAAAATCCCTTTTTGTACTTGAAATCCCTAATTTGTTCTATAATTCCTAATTTGTTCTAAAATCCTAATTTGCTCTATTCTTTCTTTCCCAGTTGGACTCCATTTGCGGATGCTCCAAACACCACTTTCGCAGTTGATCTATCTCCCTTAATAACAGCATGTGGTAAGTATACTGCTTGTTCTTCATTGTACTTAGTTTTCTGTGTTAACTTCATGTGTTCTAGTTGAGTATTATCCTCTGTGTATCTTCTGTTCTTTAGCTTGTTTCCGTAATAAATCTTTGTTCTGAATGTTTTCAATCTTCTGACTGATGTTTCTTCTTGGTTACAGGAAGGCACTTCTTCGTGGTATGGTGACTTCACTCCGTATTTTTTCATCTGCACTCCTACGAGAGGTCGCAGTGAAGATTTCTTCACGTCGTTGTTCTTCAGATGTTAACCTTTTTGAAGTAAATAAAGTTTCCATATCCAAAACCCTAGAGCGTTTTGAGTCCAATTCCTCTACAAACGCATGCAACACTGTAACTCTATTTTCATCCGCAGCAGTATTTATCGGTCCAGATATTATCCACCCAAGCGTGGTGCACTGTGCCACTGGCGAACCCGTAGGACCCCGTAGCAAACCATCCCTTAATATCTGACTACATACGTCTGCTCCCAGAAGAATATCAATCTTGTTCGGTACGTTAAATTGCGGATCGGCTAAATAAACCTGCGATAATTCAACCCAATTGTCTAAAGAAACTCTGTGTCCTGGTAAGTATGACGTAATGTCGCTAAGAACATACGCCTCTACCTCTATCTCAAAACTCGGATCTAATCTAGATTTTAGTGTAAGTGAAACCATAGATCTAGATAACACAGAAGGTTTCTCATCACCCAAGCCTGATATGACATTAGTCACATTTATTTTCTTTAGCCCCAAACCTTGGACCGTAGCTTCTGTCACGAACGAAGCTTGAGAGCCTGGATCTACTAAAGCCCTACATACGTGATATTGGCCTGTCCTAGACTTAACGTCAACCAATGCTGTTGCCAATAACACATGACTGCTCTTAGTCTTCGCGTAACATGCCATGTGATTTGCAGTCTCAATTGGCTGCGTATCCTGTTCTAAACCTTTTAGATTGTTGTCCTTACCCGCACCTTCTTCAACTACTTGACCTAAAAACCCTGACCCAGCAGTCGAAGTGGGGGCTTTCCCTGAGTGAAGCAAAGAATGATGCCGTTTTTTACAAACTCTACAATTGGTGGGTGATCGGCAAAACTTGACACCATGGTTGCTTCCTAGACAGTTATAACACATTTTATTTTTTATAACAAANCCAACAGATATGCAATAAGCGATAGCAGAGTAAATACAAATGAGTAGGTCATCTGTATAAAAACGCACCGAGCGCGGTTTGTATCCGAGCGCGCCAATATACTTACGTATGCGGCGCGCACGCACACACTGACAAAATTCGGCGCAACCAAGACTGGCTCCTCTGGCTGTGTGCGTGCGCGCCGCATACGTGTTGGCGCGCTCACATACAAACCGCGCCCATGCGTTTCTATGAAGATGACCTACTCACTTGTATTTACTCTGGCGATAGTAAATAGCCATCAATTGTCCAGGAGCCGCAAATCTACCTGACCAATCGCGAGATGCTGAGCCTGGACCGCGAGTTGTTCGGCGCCAGTAACCCGCACTCGTTCCTGCGCGCCTGCTCGCTGCACGTGGCGTGCCGCAGCGGCGCGCGCGCCTCCCAGGCCGCCATGCGTGGCGCCGCGCGCGCCGACGTGCTATCGCCCGCGCTAACGCACGTTGTATTGCCGGCTGACGCGCCGCGTGCTGAGGTGGCGAGACTAAAACGCAAGCTTACAGCGACGATTGTGTCCGAGAACTGGCTGGAAGCCTGCTTCGCGGCTAAGGCGCTTGTGCCTGAGGATGAGTTTATACTGTAATTCGATAATCTTTCATATTCATTTATTCCATAAATCTTTTAAAGCGTATATCCATAGTTTTATACTAGTCAAGAGGCTAAAAGACTCGTGCTCTCGCCCGCGCTCACGCACGTAGTACTGCCGGCTGACGCGCCGCGTGCTGAGGTGGCGAGACTAAAACGCAAGCTTACAGCCACGATTGTGTCTGAGAACTGGCTGGAGGCCTGCTTCGCTGCAAAGGCACTCGTGCCCGAGGATGAGTTTATACTGTAATTCCATGATCATTCATATTCATTTATTCCAAAAATCTTTTGATCAAGCGCATATCCATAGTTTTATACTAGTAAAGACTCTTGCTTTGACTCAAGAGGCTAAAAGACTCGTGCTCTCGCCCGCGCTCACGCACGTCGTATTACCCGCTGACGCGCCGCGTACTGAGGTGGCGAGACTAAAACGCAAGCTTACAGCGACCATAGTCTCTGAGAACTGGCTGGAAGCCTGCTTCGCTGCAAAAGCACTCGTGCCCGAGGATGAGTTTATACTGTAATTCCATGATCATTCATATTAATTTATTCCAAAAATCTTTTGATTAAGCGTATATCCATAGTTTTATACTAGTCAAGAGGCTAAAAGATTCGTGCTCTCGCCCGCGCTAACGCACGTTGTATTGCCGGCTGACGCGCCGCGAGCTGAGGTAGCGAGACTAAAACGCAAGCTCACAGCGACGATTGTGTCTGAAAACTGGCTGGAAGCCTGCTTCGCGGCTAAGGCGCTTGTGCCTGAAGATGAGTTTGTGCTGTAATTCGATAATATTTTATACATATTTATATTCATTTATTCCAAAAATATTTTGATTAAGCGTATATCCATAGTTTTATACTAGTCAAGAGGCTAAAAGATTCATGCTCTCGTCCGCGCTTACGCACGTCGTGCTGCCGGCTGACGCGCCGCGTGCTGAGGTGGCGAGACTAAAACGCAAGTTTACAGCGACTATTGTATCTGAGAACTGGCTGGAAGCCTGCTTCGCGGCAAAAGCACTCGTACCTGAGGATGAATTTATACTGTAGTTCTATAATAATCTTTCATATTCATATATTCCATAAATCTTTTAAAGCGTATACCTATCCATAGTTTTATACTAGTCAAGATACTAAAAGACCCGTGCTCTCGCCCGCGCTCACGCACGTAGTACTGCCGGCTGACGCGCCGCGTACTGAGGTGGCGAGACTAAAACGCAAGCTTACAGCGACTATTGTATCCGAGAACTGGCTGGAAGCCTGCTTCGCTGCTAAGGCCCTTGTGCCTGAGGATGAATTTATATTGTAGTTCTATAATAATCAGTCATATTCATATATTCCACAAATCTTTTATACTAGTCAAGATACTAAAAGACCCGTGCTCTCGCCCGCGCTCACGCACGTCGTGCTGCCGGCTGACGCGCCGCGTGCTGAGGTGGCGAGACTAAAACGCAAGCTTACTGCCACGATTGTGTCTGAGAACTGGCTGGAGGCCTGCTTCGCGGCTAAGGCGCTTGTGCCTGAAGATGAATTTATATTGTAGTTCTATAATCGTTCTATAAATATTCATTTATTCCAAAAATATTTTGATTAAGCGTATATCCATAGTTTTATACTAGTCAAGAGTAAAAGACTCGTGCTCTCGCCCGCGCTCACGCACGTAGTACTGCCGGCTGATGCACCGCGAGCTGAGGTGGCGAGACTAAAACGCAAGCTCACAGCGACGATTGTGTCTGAGAATTGGCTGGAAGCCTGCTTCGCGGCTAAGGCGCTTGTGCCTGAGGATGAGTTTATACTGTAATTCGATAATCTTCCATATTCATATATTCCATAAATCTTTTAAAGCGTATATCCATAGTTTATACTAATCAAGATACTAAAAGACGCGTGTTCGCGGTTGAGCTCACAATGAGTTTGTGCTGTAATTCGATAATCTTTCATGTTCATTATTCATTTATTCCATAACTCTTTTGATTAAGCATTATATCCATAGTTATAATTATATTATTCGAGAAACTAATAAAGACGCGTGTTCGCGGTTGTGCTGACACAGCCTTCATTGTATCCGAAAACTGGCTCGACTGTTTAGCGGCTAAACTTAAGCTGCTGAACCTTTAGGTTCAGCCAAACCAAAGCGTGCAGCCTATATACGAATATGTCAGACGTCGTGTATGAATTTGTAGCGATGAGTTCACATCAACGCGTCCTGTCATCGCGGCGATCTATGCAAACGCAGTGATCGCCTTCGCCGACGCGAACTGCACGCGTTGGTTTGGCAGAAGCTTAAGCCGCATGTGTCCGAGGAGGAATTTGTACTGTAATTCGATAAACTTATGATTAATTAAGCGTATATCCATAGTTTTATACTAGTCATACTTATTATTCACCCATCTATTGATTAAGTTTATACGAGCTGGCCGGTAAGCGTCGCTCTGAAACTACTTCAATGAAGTAGTTGATCTGTAAGCGTCGACGATCAAACCAGAATGTTTTGTACTTTAAGTTTCAATGTGAGATCTGACCAGTATTACTATTGTAATTATAACCGATTTCGCGAACATCCCACGAGACTTAGTGGCCCGCGTGCAATCTCAGTATCCCTCGTCTGCAAAGACTGGTTCTTAACCTGTTCCACATCTTGTAACCTGACTTCTTTGTAGTTGAGTGTACGATTCCATTATTATTACCTACTCTTTTGGCAACAGTTTGTATCTTATATCGTGTATCTTGTATCGTAAGTACTTTTTGATAACTTACCTAACATTCCTACAATCTACATAGTTATAACACTTATAACATTACTGTAACAGTTTACTTTTCAATGTACCATCATGTATCGTATTTATCAAAAGTATTCAAATAAAAAATAATGAAAAATATATCGCTTTTTAATTTTTCATAGACCTCGATTAAGTTAAGTTGTTACATAAGCATGAAATTTTTTTTTCAACAGTTATAGTCGTATTCAGAAGTTAAACTACGAGACCAGAATAGATATTTTTTTCAATCTAGTAAGTAATTGACGTAATTATTGTTGTGTATGGTTTGTTAACGTTTCATATTGCACAAACAATGGCACTCACGCGCAAAATGAATCAAAACCATGCGTGACATGAGCGCTCGTGTTGATGAGAGCCGCGTGAAACCCGACCCCCTCCAGAGCCGCCCAAAGCACGCCTTATGCCCGTTGCAAGTACAATCACATCCAGAACAACCATACTTCTTGTATGAGAAGTTAATACGTTCTTGCTTTAATTAAACTGTACGTAGTCGGAACGGGGTAATGGTCTTTGCGATTTGAATCATAAGCGGTTATTGTGCGATAAAGCACTCTGTCTGAAGATAGACAATAAGGTGCTACACAACATATTTCATTCGTTATTATTGAAATTAAATATTTCATGTTTGACAGAAAAAAAAGAAAAGACGCATATTTTGAAGCGTAGCCAAGTCTGTCGCTCTGTAGACAAGGGTTGGCTAAAATTGTGTGAAGCTTCTAGGAAATTCAAAATACTTACATGAAAGAGAGGTATTATTTGCAAGGCAAAATAATTATACTTTCTGACTAGCAAATACGATGTAACAAATAATATGAAATATGAACAAAATCCGAGAGGGCTGGGCAGTGGCGAGTGAAACCTAAGACTTAATTGGCAATCGCCCACCGAGATTGGATATCGCTTACCTGTTGATTGATTTGATACTAATATTGCCCTAACTCACGATAAGTTGTATAACAACCATGATATTACGAGTATTTGATTGAATTTCGTATTAACGGCACCTAACGAATTTATCTAACTAGAATTTTAGGTCGTGTTTCACTTCAGCTGGTTAAAGACTTTGGCTAGACCGTCCCATGGCATTTTCTGCCTTCCTTCTTAGGTACAAACCTATACCCAAGTCATTTTTATGTAATCTAATGTATCTAAATCGACTTCCACGTATTCACTCGAACACCATGTAGAGGCAAGATAGCCAGTTCCTCCGTGGTTGAGGATTCCGGGTGAAGCTCGCTTCCACCACCAGGTCCATTCAATCATCACTTACCATCAGGTGAGATACAGGCTAAGAGCTTCCTCGTGGATAAAAAAAAGGTACCTACTTATTTTTCCCAATAAAATAAATTAAATGGCGTTACAAAACAAATACCTAAACAACAAGAGGACAAACAACGTAATCAAGTATCATTTTGCTAATAGAAAAATAAAACTTACAGTTTCTTTACATCATTCCAACAGGGGCTTGCGTTTCTTTCGGGAACGCCCACAAAGCTCTCGGCCAATGGTAGCGCCGCTGGGGAGGAGCGACCGCCGGCGCTGGACGTTTAAATTTGAAACCCTGTTCGCGGCCGTCAATCTGTGAAAAGATATTTCAGCGTGAACATGACTTGTCTCGGATCATTGAAACTCAAACGTCGGAGTTAATTGATGCGGAGTCGGAGTGATGTAGTTGAGTAGTGTTGCGATTTGAAATATCGTGTAAGAATGTCGAGTGAAGGAGAGTTGGAGGGTAGTAGTGGTGTAGGTANAGTAGGTATTGGGGGCCGGAAGGCTTTGCGGACGCCGAAGTGCGCGCGGTGCCGCAACCACGGGGTGATCTCCTGCCTGAAGGGGCACAAGAGGCTGTGCCGCTGGCGCGACTGCCGCTGCCCCGGCTGCCTGCTGGTGCTGGAGCGGCAACGGGTTATGGCCGCGCAGGTAAGTTTGTTTTGATTAATCTGTAACGGCTTCTTTGCTTATTATCTAGCCTAGATAAACGAAGAACCTTGATATAGATACTTCTTGAATGGATAGCAAGTGTAGAAGTAGATTAAAATGCGCTCCGTGTCTTCTTCACTCATGTGAAGACAGCACCTTGTGTGAGATGTTTTAGTAGCATAGAATACCCTAAGTAATTGTGTAAAGTAAGTACTAGGTAGGTTTGCAAATTCCAGTAACCTCAAATAAGTGGGTAAACTCATTTTTAAAGGCTCTGACATTTCTTAGACGAATGCTGTACCGATTCTACTCGTAATATGAAGGTAATAATGGTTGACAGTCAACCGTTGACTGGAAGAGAATGCCATAATTTCTGTGTTACTGACTGCTGTCAAAATGCAAACATTTCCTCTAGCGGTGGTTATGATTTGCCGAAGGTGGCTCTGCGCCGGCAGCAAGGCGCGAGCGGCGCCGAGCCGGGCGACAGCGAGGCCGCAGCTTTGGCGGCGCGCAAGAGGGCTTACCGCGCCAGGCTCCGCTGCGTGCAGATGGCCAGAACTTATCCACCTATCTACGGTATGTAACAAGTTTTTCATCCATACCAATCCAATACTTTATTTATAGCAATACAGGATGAACAGGATGTACAAGAAAACAGAGCCATTTAGTAGCACTGACAGTTGCAATAATTAAAAAACAACGGAAATCACGTTTCGAAATTCGAATGCTGTTAACGAAAATCTATATATATAAAAGAAAGTCGTGTTAGTTACTTCGCTTTAACTCAAGAACGGCTGAACCGATTTCGCTGAAAATTGTCAGGGAGGTAGTTTAGAGCCAGGAGAAGGACATAGGATACTTTTTATCCCGTTCGAAATTAAAAAAAACGTCTGCTTATTTATTGCCATTAAGGCGGAACAAAGTTCGCCGGGTCAGCTAGTGATTTCTATTTTAGCTTAATTTCGGAGTTAGGCCGGCAATACACGGACAGCTCGAGCAGTTAGTCAGTGATCAACATACACGGACCGCTTTTGCAGTCAAGAGTCAACAGCTTGAAGCTGCCAGTGACAACTGCTTGAGCAGTTGGTATTAACTGCTCAACAAATCACAAGCGCGCGCGCCGTGGAATGAAGAAAGTGGGCGGAGGTCACTGCGCGAGAGCTGTCGACAGCTCGAGCAGTCAGTGCACAGATTAGAGAGTAGGTATGTGTCAGTGTATGGCTGGCGACTGCTTGACCTCACGATGAAAATTCACCGTGCTGTCGACCGCCCGAATCAGTTGCAACTGCTCGAGCGGTTCGTGTATGTGCGTCCATAGAACTCTGCAGTTCACTGTGCAGTCGCAGCTTGAAGCTGTCGACCCTGACTGCTTCAAGCGGTCCGTGTATTGCCGGCCTTACATACAACTTTAACTGCATACCTTTCGGCAAAATTAATATTTCTTCATTCATTCATCATAGGTAGGTAATCGTGAAAAAGCTTTCTTTGGAGAATTAAAACTTCTCGTATAATAATAAGGTATCAATAAATAGAGCAATAATTTTCGTTTAAATTAAAGTCGACCATATTTTGATATTCAAGATAATATTACGATACGGGAACCCACTAAAATCTTAAGATTGTTTAATGGCATAAACGCAGCTGTATTGACGCTGAACCTAGTGAAATGAAAATAAACAAACACGTAAAACCTTAAGATGGCAAAGATGCAGTAGCTAACACATGTTGCCATTTGGGCACAATTTGGGTGTGACTTAAACATTAAAAAATGTAACATGAAGTTCCATTTGTTTACTACATAAATGCGGTACGAAGAAGAATTGGTGAGATAATAAAAACCGGCCAAGTGCGAGTCGAACTCGCGCACCGAGGGTTCCGTACAAACCTGCACACTTAGGCCTAGCCTAGGTGGGTAGGTATTTATTGTTGAAGTAATAGTGCACAAAATCAGCGACAACAGCCCAATGGTGTCGGTGTCGGACTGGCCGAATCGAGAACGAGATCCCAAGAATGTGCGGTTTGAGTCTAGCTGCTGTTTTTGTGATAAATCCACCCGTACAAGCATATTTTATCTCACCACGAGGGGTTCTTCTTTTTTACTTAAGTAGGTACTATACTTGAGTACAAACGAAGGTAATAATACCGCCGTCAGTTAATATGGTGTGATGGTGTTGGAAATGAATCCATCTCCCGGTGTCGCTCGCATGCACTTCGCCCATTGTTTTTGTAGTAAGCGAGTCGACACTGTCGAGTGTTTCGTTTCCCGATCGTGAAATGTTAAATGCGAATTAGCTGAACAAATATTTGTGTTGGACCGTTGGGAATGAGTTAAAATTGAACATTTTAAAAGGGACATGAGCAACCACACCTTTCTGCACCTTCTACTTTACTGTGATTGACAACGAAATACACACAATATACAAAGACTCCTAATTTATTTTAATGAAAATAGTGAAAGTTACAGATCTCTACCTACTCATATTAACTAATTAAGTGTAACATGGAAAGCATTGGGGGTGGCCTATGTTCAGCAGTGGACGTCCTATGGCTGAGATGATGATGATGTGAATACACAGCCAAACACACTTCCAAATTATAAGAAGTAAAAATTAGCTTAGCAGAAACCTACTTGTTTCCTGATCTCAATGACAAATAGACTACAGACTGTTAATTTATTTTNAAAATATACAAGACTAATTTAATTTAATAAAAATTAAGTAGTAAAAGTTAGTCTACCTACTCGTATTAACTAATAAACTTAGGGTACTTTGTACCTTTTAATGGCAATTATTAATAATAATAAACAAATTAATTAGCATTAGGTATGTGAATGCACAGTCAAACACTTCCTGTCCTGGGTTCTTCAAATTATAAGAAGTAAAAATTAGCTTAGCAGCTAACCTACTTGCTTGATATCAATGACACATAGTAAATATTATAATAGTTATTTATTTTCTATGACCTCGGTAAAATCTAGTCATTGACTTCAAAATTGTTTACAAGAGCGACATGCGGAACTTTTACGACAATAGACTACAGAGGCTTTTAACAAATAACAATTAAAACACATATCGGATAGCGCACGATGTTAAAATGGTACAATTCTTTAGAACAATCAAAAATAGAGCACCGCAGACGCAATAAAACATTTGAGACGGTCTTGAAAATGTCCCCGCTTCATTACAGAACAAAAGCTGTCATCCAACACTCGGCAACATTTCACTGTCTATCAAAAAAGCTAAAATAATTTCTTTTAACTATTTTTATGGGCTCTAAAAAAGTGTAAAGATTGTTTTACAAGAGAACGCGGAGGCGGCTCTTTGTGAGGGTGTCAAGTTACGCCGAGCTGTTGACTGTAAACATGTCTTTCCGCTTTGTTGAACGATAGCCCAACGGGTGCCAAACTTTGTTAGATCTAGGATGTGGATGTGTCACTTTTTATACGTATTGCTACCGGGGACATTTTAAACAATCCTAAAATTATAAGTTAGTTGACCATCACTTCTAGTGTTCAACATAACGCGTAGAGTCGATCAGGAAAACATTTTAGGGGGCCAGAGTATCTTATCTACATTGAAATTGAAAGCTTAATCTGAATATTATGCGAATCCGAAAACATCCGCGTCAAATCAGCTCTTATTCCANGTGTGGATGTGTCACTTTTTATGCGTTTTTACCAATTATTGCTACCGGGAACGACATTATAAACAATCCTAAAAAAGTTAGTTGACCGTCACTTTTAAGTATTCAACATTACGCGTAGAGACGTTCAGCAAAACATTTCAGCGGCCAGGTTATCTAATTTTAAATTGAAAATTAAATCTAAAGATTATCCGTGTCTAATTAGTTCCTATTCCACAGAGAATCTGAGGCTAGTCAGCCACGACCCCGCGTGGAGCGAGCGAGTGCGCCGGCGCAGGGCGTTCGCGGACGCGGAGTTAGAACGCGGTGCGCCCGCCCAGCCTGCCGCCGCCTTCTGCCGGCACCTGCTGGCGGCGCTGCTCACCAACTACGCGCCCGTGCCCTCGCAGCCGCAGCGGCAGAAAATATCCTTCTCCATCGAATCCATTATTGGCGTTCAGTCCAATTAATAATGTACTTGGAGGTTGGAGGATGCGGAAAACACTCGCTCTCCGTTTTATAGATGCTGTCAGTAATGCGTACCTATTACAGCAGGTTGAGGTATCTAACTAAGGTTATGATATTCTAAACAAATGGATTGGAATTTAAACTTTCAAGAATTAAATAACTCAAAAATAAAATCAAAGCCCGTGATTGGTTCAACATTTAAATTCAACCGATCACTGCTAACTTGAATATCTAAATCGATTTTTTAGCTGCATTTTAGCATACTGTACAGCCACATACATACCATCATTGGTTTCAGAAGTGCGAATTAGATTACATGACAAGTGGACTTCAGCTGATTTTAGTTTCTATGATCTCGATACTTAAAAGTACAGAAGGCCAAAGAAAACAAACAAGTATTCGAACAATGAGTGCTTTATTAACGATGCTTTTTTAAGAATGTCTATTGTGAGGTCTGTATGTTACAACCGAAACTTAAATGTTAACTCACTAAGTTTTATACCATTATGTTAAGAGTCAGTCGCCTAAGACATCTGCATACTGTAACATGTAATTGATGTCTAACAGTTGAAACTGTGAGTACAGAAATATGATTGTGAGAGAGTACCGTCAACAATACAACAAACTGATGATTTTCTGTTGAGCAGCCATTAGTTCTTCACTTACTAGTATTACAAATCTAAGCTTGGTATACCGTTGGCCGTACTATACAATAATAATATTATGTATATCTATCTGAAGTACTTGTAGTTAATGTAATGTTTTTCTTATTAACGTTCAATATGTGATATCATCTTCAGTAAGAAACGTTTAAAAAAATCTGTACTCAACTTGTATAGGAATAGTGGTTATCAAATTGTTACAATTAGACAACAATTTATTTCATGATCATAAAGACAGTAATTTATTAATACTAACTTCACCAATACATTTATAAAAAATGGAGTGATTTGTAAATACCTACAACTGGATTTGTTTGTGAATTAGGTAATTAGGATATAATACATAGTATCATAAAATATGGTATATAATAAATATCTATAACTATAAAATAAATGTTAAATAATCGATTCGTCGAAAAACAATCAACTTTTTTCTTCTTTTTTTTTCTTCTAGAGTATTAATTTTATGGCAACAAATTGTTTTAAGTAAATCATAATCAACTTTTAGTTGAGATTTACAAAGTGTCGGTGCTTTAAATTACATTAAACACGTTTTTTGTGTGCGATAACAAAGTTTTTTTCTTTTTCTACATATTAAATAAACGCACCACTGGGCATGTATATTTATTAATTTGACTATTAACAGAAATTTAAATGCCTTAAGTTTTTATATTACAACGAAGCTGATAAATATTGATATTAATATTTGGCAGTAAACATACATACATAGCTAATCCTGAATAGTGCTAAGGAAATTTGTTTTTTTGGTAATAGAATTAGAACCTCGTTATAAAGCTAGTTAATAATATGACAACTATTTGAAGATCCTGTATAGTTTCGATTATCAGTAAAATTAAGGTGTATTAAAAATCATTCAAATTATCATATATAAAATATAATTGATATTATGTAGTTTCTTTTGGTTCAGCGGAGAATTGTCTAAATTCATATTTTTAACAATAGTTTGGGGGAAAATTGAGTTTTACTGCAAATCAGGTAGAAATAAACTACAGTAAAACATAGGAACTATTTAAATTGCAAGAAGTTAATAGAGAAATAAGTTTATAGAAAAAAAGGACAATTATTTATGGTATTGCTTTCGTTCAAAGTTATTTGGATGGTTAAGATAACTATTGTTGTTTTGGCCAAACGTTTTGGATCTTTTTTGCCCGAAATAATACGTGAATACTTATTTATGAGTAAAATGTATATTAATCCTTTTAAGATGGAAAAAGAAATGGTAAATAATAATAAAAATGTTATGTACACACACGAATGTATTTCGACGACAAGATTACTTTCATATAAATATGTAAATATATAAATACGTACCATAGAATAATAAATAATGTATATTGAATGTACAACAGAAAAATAACGCATCGCTTGCAACGTACAATATATCGACAATTAATCACAAATGTTCGTCCGCACAATACAACTACAATATTCCACATACACCTCGAGGAAGGGAGTGCCTCACGAATGCCGCCTCATACGCTCACTCAAGCATGCGATCACTTAATAATCTATTATCACCGTTTCATTTTAGGAAAATCAAAAACTATTATAATAAAACTCATGACAATAAATCTACTTAAAAATAAATTACGCCACCCGTAAGGTTATGTTTTTTATTCTCTTAAAAAAATAAACATTGATTTACAAATTATTTTTAACAGACGACAATTTGAAATTTAATTTAAGTAACAATCAGAATTAAGCGCCTTGCAATAATGCGAATTCAAACGAGTTACGATTCCGAGTCGAATACGGACAAAGGACGCATCCATCCACAAGCTTCGGGCTTCGTTGGCACATGACAAGGAACGGGACTAGATAGGACTTGGGATAGGAACCGACCGGGACTCAGGGACCGAGGAGCGCCTACTCAACTACATTACATACTACATGTAAGAAGATGTGTAGTGATAATAAATAATTAAAGAACAGTGAAAGCCCCAAATTAATTTAGATCAGACGGAATGTAATTTTTATATCCCAAAAAAGAAAACGAATAATATCTGATGTTCTAAAGCTAGGATTGCAATTTTATAATAGTAAATATTCACTCGAACCACACAATTTCAGACAAACTACACATCTGAAAAACTAAATGATATTATTATAACAACTGTTTAAAGTCAGACTTTTAGCATTTTTAAACAAAAAATAACAATTTTACTTGCATACAATAATATACATCGTAATATGTATTTACATATACATAATATTAGTTTCATTTAATATACACGTAAATATTACTTTATATCCATCATATAGACGCCCCGCGGCGAGCCCGCCTCGCCGCGGCCGCAAACATACAAATCCATTAAAACAATATACAACGTAAAAATACTATTTGGTACAATTATATAGCAGAAATCTAGCCGTCATAAAATCTATCAAAGCAGTATATTACATCTACACTGACACAGACATATAATCATACACATATATTAGTCAAAATAAACCAGTCACAAATCACAGTTGACATAAATTCTCGATTTCACTAAGTCTTGTAATTTACATAAAATAATAGTTAACTCATCATTTAAACACTAAAACACATGTATTTGAAAAAGCCTAAGTGGAGACAAAATAAATGCTTTTGGAAAATAATGACCATAATCCATATTTTAGAAAAATAATTATCCAGATATGTGAACGTAATTTTAAAAACATAATGTGTTAGTAAACAAATATCTTCTACCAAACGGTTCTGTTGAGCAGCGAGACGTGACCACTACACACTAGTCCGACACGTCACCTGGCCTTTCTCCAGCTGTTAGGATACCGCGTGATTCAGTACTTTTACAAAATGTTACGCACATCGGTATTGTATAGAAAAGCTCAGGAACAACATGCAGAAACTGACTTTATTATACCAATATTGTTTACCACTAAAATATATATTTTATCCCAACATATAGGCGAAAACATTATAATGCTTTAGTAACGACTATACGATGCAAATTAATCCGTGATGAGACTGTTTACGAAAAACTTAAGCTCTAACTAGGATTTTACATAACCAAATCTGAAATTGTACTATAATGTTAAATAAATCATTACTAAATGTCCTTGCCGCATCAATTTAAGGACATAATAATACGTTTAAGAGAAAAAAATTTAAGAAAATCACTTTTTTTTTAATAGCAAAGTAGCTACCGACAAATTAATGTATGTCTCATCACCGAATCAACAATCTAAGTATGAACTATTACTAGGTTTCATGCAAATATAGTAGATATTCCGACCACAGCTAGCTTAATATGTCACCACTTCAAAAAGACTGTGAGTAATATCTACGACTACAGGCCAACGAGTGACACTCAATCCGTTAACAAATCGAAACGGCACGTAAGCATGCAACGTGCGACATTTATTACACAATACGAATACAATAAGCCTAGCACCCCGTGTATACGTGACGTACATCCCACCCGCCGACCCGGCCGCCGGTGCGACCGCCGTGGACTCGCCGCCTACATCTCAGCTAACGAACGGAAAACGCTCAGGTACAAACGACGTAAAATAGTGTGTGCGACAATTTACATGTATAAGGTATCGCGAGTCGCGAGTCTAAGGTTACGTGTTGGCACAAAGGGCAGCTGCGCGCCGCGTGGTCGGTGGCGAGAGTCCCTACTCCGCAATGTCCACCCGACCCCTGCTGACATTGATTCCCCTGCAACAACATAATACTTCTATCATTTTCATTACGCCATACAGATATTGCAACTCGTTTAGCNAGTTTAGCTGTCACTGTATCTGACAAAAAATATCTACAAACAAATTTTAGATCTGAAAACTATAAATTATAATTAACCGTGAAATAAGATTATGTGAGCTAACGGATCTCATTTAAACAGACAATAAAAGCAGAGTAAATACAAATGACTAGGTCATCCTCATAGAAACCCACCGAGCGCGCCAATACTTATGCGGCGCGCACGCACACACTGACAAAATTCGGCGCAACACCCCGCTAAATTTTCCGTTTGCGTTTCTATGAAGATGACCTACTCATTTGTATTTATTTACTCTNCGTTTAGCTGTAACTGTATCTCTGACAAAAAATATCTACAAACAAATTTTAGATCTGAAAACTATAAATTATTATAATTAACCGTAAAATAAGATGATGTGAGCTAACGGATCTCATTTAAACATAATAAAAGCAGAGTAAATACAAATGACTAAGTCATCTTCATAGAAACCCACCGAGCGCGGTTTGTATGTGAGCGCGCTAATACTTATGCGGCGCGCACGCACACTGACAAAATTCGGCGCAATACCCCGCTAATCCACGCTAAATTTTGCGTTTGCGTTTCTATGAAGATGACCTACTCTGATAACAGTTATCGATTGGTGTCTTTAACTACGCTCATAATACTCACCATAAAGCAGCGTGGTCGCCTAGATGCCGCACATGTCGGTGAGGCGCGTGCGCAGCGCGGCGGGGAACTGCGCCGTGAAGTGGTGCCAGTTGTCGTCGCCCACCTGGTTCTTGAAGCCGTGCAGGATCTTCGTGAACATGTCCTTCAGGTCGTCCTTGGGGTGCGTCCACGAGGCCACCGCGTCGCAGAAGAACATGAAGTCGGGCACCACGCCGCCCGGGTTCACCTGGATCATCTGGCAGATGCCGCGGAAGGCCGAGTCCTTCTCGTCGTTGTCGCGGATGTTCCGCAGCGACGTGCACCTGGACAGAACCACTCGTTGTCGCGCGTGTCTGTGCGCGCTGCCACTCAAAGCGTGATATTGCGAGCTGGTCGACTCGACTCGCTCGAAATATCAAATCTAATGCCGTGATTCAATATTGAGTTCAAAGAAGCAACACTAAAGACTGTGGTGAATATATATAATATACAGTAAAATATTAGTCGATATTATAAAAAAAAGTGATCTCAATGAAAAAATATTGAAAGTGACAGGCACACAAAATATAATTTATTAACTCATGAACACTAATTAATAATGAGCGGTCCAAACTGTAAGCGAATTATGCAAGTACAAGAGTCGTATAAATATACACAGATAAATTAATTGTTAATTGCACAAACAAACTACTAATTATTATTAATATGTACAGATTTGGCTTGCAGTTTGGGTAAATAATATAATTTAAGTAGCTTATATATTTTAGAAAGCGGATGGTGTTCAATACACAAAGTACAGAGCACTGAAAATAAGATGATCTGACAGATACCACCCCGTAAGTCGGCGAATGTTTCAAAGTGTGGCCGTTTAGTAGTAAACCAGGTTAATATGCATGCCTAGTTGAACTTAAATTATAAGAACAAATAGTATAAAAGAATAATTAACAAGCCATGAACAAACACCATCCACAATCGAAATAATACCTAAGATAACTTATTATATTAACGTAATCGTAATAATATAAAGTAATAATAAAAAAAATGACTACAGACCACTGGCGTACAAATTGATGTAATACGGGTGCGACGTCGTGGGGGCACACATAACCTAGCCGACCGATAGTAATCGCTACACGCCACGACACGATATACCGAGAACAAAACCAAGAAAACAAATCAACAAACCATTCAAAACATAGTCAAAGTACATAAGTCAACAGCAACAAATTAGTGTTATAAATAGAAAAAACGTGAAACAATTTATGCTATCACTATCAATTATATGTCAGATCATATCAGCAAAAGATGGCCTAGAAAGTGATGTCCAATCTTAATGGCGCCCACCGACCAGTGGTGCCTTCCGCCATCTTAACTTTATTTTATGCAAGTGATAAAAATATATTAATTGTTCCATAGTAAATTATATGCATTAAAGATTAAGGATAAATTTTTCATATTGTAATATTTTATGAAACTACTTTTGAACATTGATTTACGATGAACGAAAAATTATATGCGATTATTATAGTAAAAAATTACAGGTTAAATAAATAATCTACATCAAGCATTTATTATTCACACACCTAAAGACTAAGATGGAAATTAGGAGGCACTGTGGGACCTGTGGGTACCTTAAGACGCCCTCAATGAACCACTTCTTAATTTGTGAAGAATAAGCATTTTATATCTTCAGTATTGTAAAAGGTATATTTGTAGATATAAAATCAAGATGGCAGAGACACCACTTATGGCTGGTTCCATAAAGGTCACATTGCTTTGGATAATTTTATTACGTCATCATCATCAGGCATCATTCATTTGCTATATCCTATAATTGAAGCAACAACACAACAATCTGAATAGCTCAGGCCACCTTTAAAGATAGGCACACTTCAGTGTTGGCACTACTTGTGTTAATTAAATATTTACATTACTCCCCCAAAATCAAAATAATGATTCAAAAAGCCAAGGCTCTATAATCTTGTCATTAGCATTCTTTCTAAAACAACAAAACAGTTTATCAAAAAACATGTCTTTGCAAAGATACACTTCACATGGGTTAGACAAACATGTCATATTATGCAATGCAGGTAGGTATAACAATTAGGTAATACATACATAATAATATTGATAGAAAATAACACTTCATGGAATAAGTAGAATGTGTCTGAATAAAAAATAGTGTTCCGCCAAAGGATAATGATAATTATCCTTTTTATCATATACATTGGCAGAAATCACTATAAACATAAACAAGAAAGTACATAACGGTGATTATTATGATCAATATGAAAAATCAATATGAAGCTGTGACAAAAATACATAGATAAATCCATATCATTATATTCATTATTATGTTACTGCCACCAAAGAATTTGGTACCAATCAATACTCTAGCCAATATTTCAACTTTATAAAATTAGAAACATTTAAGACAACAGTAATTTACACTCTAATTTGGTATCTGATGAAATGGCAGAAATATCACTTACCTGTGTTTTCAAGCAGTGTCTTGGGTGTGTTAGGCCTATTGATTATAACTACTAAGTGGTTGAGTACTAGAGGAATATATTTTGACGTTTCTGGACCTGAAACACACAAGAAATGTTAATATTTACCAATTTATCCACAATTGTTCTAAACTCAATAACCATGCAAGAATCATAATAGTTAACCAATCTTTTGCAATAAGTACACCAAAAACAAACAATAAGGCCTGACAGTATCTCTACATCTAACCGATTAGATATCGCGATAAGAAGCTTTATCATCAAGTGGTTAACTAACCTAATTTGATGCTAATTTCTCCGATCGCCCACGTGGCGTTATTGCACACGGATATGAGTTCGGGGTTGAGGTTCATGCCGAGGATGGGCAGGAACTCGGGGATGTACGGGTGCACGTGCTGGAAGCACGCCTTCGTCAGGTCGCCTAGTAACGCGAACGACGACTGGCGGACCTGGGGACAAATAACCACTTTAACACGAACGATGATGGTGACGATTAGCCTCAATTACCTACCTTTTTAAGAAGAAATTTAAAAAACTGTTAATTCAGTTTTTTACTATCAATAAACAATTTTATTTATCGCATTTCAAATACTTCATTCTCATTTCAGAACTCAATAGTTCTGTATATCGATAACATCAATATGTTATCGATATACAAACAACGCGCATCTCTGTGTCTATGTGACGTCATTCATAAACAGTGTTCCATCTATTGTACCGCGTCTGTATGTAAATAAATTATTTGATTTGAGTGCAAGTGCGAAAGAGAAAATGATGTGCGCTCTCTTTTGCACGTTTTATTGCTCCGACTGCCACGAGTCTGCCTTTAGTATAGCCGACGATCAGAATCAAGCCGATAAGAGTGAGAGAGATGGATAGAAAGAGAGAAATAGGATCTGCTTATTGGTTGGGTAGTTGACGTAAGTAGCTTTAAGATGAGTTACTTTTTAATTTTCTTTTGTTAGTTTTTGGTACATTTGAAATCGATAAAAAAAAGTTACTATTAGTTGTGTACTCAATGAGGGCTATCGTTTTAGCGTTCACCGCTTGGCGCCACTGTAAGGTAAGGTCACTGTTACTTGCTAGTGTCGAAGATAGTGGCGCCAACTAGGAGGACTATCGCATTTGCACTCACCAGGATAGCTCCACTTTAAGAGTAGGGTCATATCATATCTATAGTCAGTGGTGTCAACTGGTAAGTATAAAAACGATAGCCCTCATTGAGTTTGCACAGCTCACATACTCACTGCGACGCGCGGCCGCAGTGAGTGTGAGAGAGCGACAGCAATTACCCGCGAGTAGGGTTGCCAGGCGTCCGGATAAAGCCGGACATAGTTGTTTGATGATTGATGAGGCTTTTTAATTGCGTTGCGTGTTCGGCCAAAATAACCGGTGTCCGGCTTTTGTTAGGCTTTTTACATTTCGCAAAAGGCCCTCGCGCCCCGTCGCCAGATACCTACACGACTCGCGCTCTGTCGGGTCACCACACGCATCAAGACGTTGGGCAACCGATGAGCTCACTAAGTGCCAAATGAAGCACAGAGTCCGACTTTTGTGTTTTTGGCAACCCTACCCGCGAGCGATAAGGAAGGGTAGCTTGGGGTCATTGACTAGACCAGACTTTAGTCAACTATTGTTTGATGTTTGTAACAATATTTGACTAAAGTCGGCATGAATGGAACAGAACACGTGTGTAACTGTACTACTGTAGACTGACCTCGGGCATGGGGTCGCGCATGCACTGGTACAGCAGCTGCATGAGGTTGGAGTTGAGCACGAGGTGGTCGATGTGTCCGTCCAGCCCCTCGGCCAGCCCGCTGAGCAGGTCCAGCGCCACGATCATGAAGTCCTTGTCCGGCGCCTCGAACTGCTCCGGGCTCTGGCTGTTCGCCTGCTCAAGAGACACAGATACTATTTCAAATCTATATGTAAAACTTCATAGGTTACTCAAGAACGTCTGGCCGATTTTAATGATCACAAGATGGCCGATGGGGCAGCAAGGTTCTGGAATGGAGGACGCGTACCGGAAAACGCAGCGTGGGACGTCCACCTACAAGGTGGACCGACGACATCGTAAAGGTAGCAGGGAAGCGCTGGACGCAGGCCGCTACCAATCGATCAACGTGGAAAGCATTAGGGGAGGCCTATGTTCAGCAGTGAACGTCCTATGACTGAAATGATGATGATGATTTAATACTTATAAAAGCGAAAGGTCACTGACTGACTCACACATCACGAAATCTCTCTCTACAAGTGCTAGGAGTCTCAAATTTTGCATGGAGGTTCCTTTTAAAACGTAGGTGCTCAATAATAACGGATTTTATGAAACTCCACCCCTAAGGGGGTTAAACGGGCTCCACGCGTACGAAGTCGCGGGAGGCCGCTAGTTTATCAATAGAAACCTCACGTCACACAACAATATTGATTTGACTGTGTTAGACGAAGTTCGCCGGGCCAGCTAATTCTGAATAGCTAGCAACACTGGCTGATATTATACGGATAGTAGAATCAAAAATCTCGGATTAAATACTTACAATGTTCTGATTTAGTGTCTGTTCTATCAAGGACACGCATCTTCTGAACACAGGTTCACAATAAGGCAGAAAACCGGACTGTAGAGCTGTTGCTACTGAGGACAGACACTGCAAAACAAACGAATCATGAATATAACAATAACTTTAAGTAAAGTGAGGTATGAAATTATAAGAATATGAATGTACAAACCTCTAATAAGGGAAACAAATCTTTGTCTTCGTCTTTAAGTACGTTCCACTTGTTGATGAGAGGTGGCATTAGTAAGTTGATGTACTCCTGTTTGTTGAGGTGGTGGCCCACCGAGTCAGCCAGCGTTCCTATGGCGTCGTACAGTATGAGCAGGTTCTTGTGCTGGTACTTGCTGAAGGCGTAGACCAATGTCTGCAGGATATATCCAAGATACGGCACCAACTCTGTGCAAGCTTCCTCTTCGAGCGTGGCGAAAGCCGAGCAAGCGGCTTCTTGCACGCGTTTGTTGTTGTCCAATACGCGTTTCAGGAGCTGCAAAAGATTTTAATCTTCAGTTGAATACATTTCTTTAGTTGGGCGCAATAATATTCGCATTGTAACTAACAAAACTCAAATTCAATATTTTGCAACATTTTAAATCGGTGTATCAGTTCTGTGATTAGCACATTTTCAAGTGATGTAACACTCCTAAATAAAATCATTGAACAATGATAAATCGTGACATTTTGATTTGATAGATTGGTCTAACTATGGAACCCAACACTTCTAAGGTATTCCTTTAGCTGATGTGGACTTTTGAATTATCTATACGTCACGTCATACGTGTCCCGATCAATATTGTCCTTGTCCTATTCAAACATGGGACGTCATTCGAAAGAGTCTAACGCCCGTATTCACAAACATTACTATGAGGTCTCACAGTGCGCGTGGACGCACAGGATGACACACGAACCAATCACAGAGCTTTATCCAACGCTGTGAGTTCGATTTTTTGATTTACTTAAGCAAGCAACGTTTGTGAATACACTGCGTAACTAAATACTAAACCAAGAAGGCGTTACCCAAGTGACGTGTGGTCGAGTGTACATGCGCGCACGCGTGAGCGTAACACATGCGCAGGCGTGCAATAGACTATTTGACACCATTCTCTAATAATTCAAAATCACAACGTTTTTTAAAAAGGCACTTCATTCTGGTCTTACAAAATAGTGACGTCACTTGCTTGTGTTGCCATACAAGATCTATGGGAAAGTCTCGTTTTGACAGTTTTAAAAAGTACATCAATTAATTCGTGGTGTCAAATAACGAATTGCGGTTACCCACCTCGGTCATGACGGGGCGCAGGTAGGGCTCGTGGTGCGGCTGCGAGACGATCCAGTGCGAGTAGCGCGAGAGCGTCCAGCAGGTGATGGCGCGCACGAGGGCCNTTTGAGATTACTTTGTTATTTCGTGTAGTAAAAAAGAATTTCATCAATAATTAAATGTAATAATTACGTTCACGAAATGACGGATTATTGATGTACGCTCTACGAATAATGAATTGAAAGGTACTTACCATTTAGATTTATTTAATTTGACGATAAATACTCTGACAGCCCGTTTTGTTATTGTTTTCTTCCTCGACTAACGTTAGACACCGAATGGCTGCGTGAACTTAAAATATTTTTTGATCGATTATCGATACGTTCACTGAAATGACTTGTGCGGTATCGGACAAACTATATTGGACATTTTTATAGTTAAAAACAAATAATCTTTTAGAATCCTTTCTAAAACTAAATTTTGTATAAAAAATACGGTGTATTAAGTAATGACATGTGTAAATTACCTTAAATTTTTATGTAAAATTTTGGACTTGTTGCTGAAGATTGTACATTAGGACGCGTTCCCGAAATGATTATCCATGCATGTATATTGATTTTATTTAAAATTTGCTTTATTAATTTGTTATATTGTTTGATGTACACACAAAACAAGTTAGTTGAAGTAATTTATTATTATTATTTTCTCGAATAAGTCAAGATTTAAGACATTAAATTGCTAGCAAAGCCAATTCTGCACCTTGGTGATTTTGAGCCATATGTTCCGCCGGATGTAGAGCTTCTGAAAATCTTATGGCACTCTCGGTCTCTCTGTCTCCTAGAGCCGGCGGGGGCGACCCTCTCTTAGCCTTATACAGGGCGGCTGCCTCCTGTATTCTAAGGTCGAGAGGAAGTATCCCCGCCAACACCAGCGCCGAGTGTAGAGAGACTGTACGATATGATTTACAGAGCTTTTGGGCAAAACCCCGTTGCACAGTGGAGAGCAACTTTCGCACACCTAGTTTTTCCGAAGCAGGAGCCCACGCCGCTGCGGCGTACATAATAATCGGCTCTATAGTCGCGATGTAAATGGTCCGAATTATTTCAGGGTGTAAGCCCCAATTGACCTTTGCAGCCTTGGACAGCTGCTTGTAAATGTCTAGTGCTTTCCGGCACTGCATCGCGACATGACTATTAAAGGTGAGCTTGTCGTCTAAAATCACCCCTAATATCTTCACCTCTCTCGAAATCTCAACGTTCACTCCCCCCATGGTCAGCAATGGGTTGTCGTACTTCAGCTTCTTGGTCAAGACCATTGCGCAAGTTTTGTGCGGCGCAAACTTCAGCTTATTACGAACCCCCCATTGCTGAACATAGGCGAGAGCGGCGTTGGCCTGTCTCGAAACTTCGAGACCTGTGTCCCCATCAAAGAGCATGACCACATCGTCCGCGGAAGTCTGCACATAATGCCCCATGTTGTCCAGGTCACGTAGTAGAGGGTCAAGGAGGATGTTCCATAGGATGGGACCACCGATTGACCCTTGCACACATCCTTTATTTGTGCTCCTCGTGCATTCTTCCCCGGCGTATCTTACTCTGACTTTTCTGCAGTCGAGATAGCTGTCTAGTAGCCTCCTGATGTTGACCGGACACTTTTCCTCAGCCAGACGGACTCTGATTGCTGGCCACCACGCGCTATCGAAGGCCCCCTCTATATCCAGTGAGACGAGGGTTACCAGATTCTTCAGCTTAATCTTACCCTGGATATGGTTCACTAGAGTATAGAGGGCGTCCTCGGTGCTCCTCTGGGGCATGAATCCGTACTGGCGAGTACTAATCTTCGGTACTAGGTGCCACTTGATCCTTGCTACTATCATCTTCTCCAGGATCTTCCCCAAGACTGGCAGTAGACCTATCGGTCTGTATGACTTGGGGCTCGTGTAGTCTTCCTTGCCCGGTTTTATTAGTACCACCACTGTGGCCTCCTTCCATATGTCCGGGAAGTGTCCCAACATGAGACACTTGTTGGCCAGGGCAAGGAATGCGTCCAGATCCTGAGAGACAGCTCGACTGCAGATGTCTGCTGTGAAGCCATCCGCTCCTGGGGCCTTCTTCGGGTTAAAACTTCCCATCGCGGTTCTTAGCTCCAGCGAAGTAAACGGCGGATCATGTTGTTCATCATGGCCCGGTTCGTTTACCCGCTCTGCCGTCATTCTTGTCCGGCGATGATCCTCATTATCCGTTGCCTCCAGGTCTTCGGGGTAGAAAACTTCCGCTAGTAGGCGTGCCGATTCTGTTGGGTTTAAGAATGCACCGTCTCTGGTTAGGGTCAAGTCTTCTTGTCTCCTGGTGGTCCTTCTGATGACTCTGTAGATGCCTTCCCAGAGTCCTTCTCTGTCTTGCTTTTCACAGAACGATTTCCAGCTTTCTATTTGGGCTTTCTTGGCTTGGCACTCTTAGGCTTCTTTCTTTTCTAGGTACTGGGCTACCACTATATCTCTGCGGTACGGTGCCGCGTTCTTGATCTTGCGCCTGGAGGTAGTGGCAGCCTTTTTCAGCCTCNTTGCTCCCATCTGTAAAAATGCGCACCGCCTGCACGTTATGCTGCTCAACGTGTTGATTGTCTACCAAGCACATGAACTCCAGGTCTATATGTTCTGCCGGATGTAGAGCTTCTGCAAATCCTACCACACTCTCGGTCTCTCTGTCTCCTAGAGCCGGCGGGGGCGACCCTCTCCTTGCCTTATACAGAGCGGCTGCCTCCTGTATTCTAAGGTCGAGAGGAAGTATCCCCGCCAACACCAGCGCCGAGTGTAGAGAGACTGTGCGATATGATTTGCATAGCTTTTGGGCAAAACCCCTCTGCACAGTGGAGAGCAACTTTCGCACTCCTAACTTTTCGGACGCAGGAGCCCACGCTGCTGCTGCGTACATGACTATCGGCTCTACCGTCGCAACATAGATAGTCCTAATAATCTCGGGGTGTAAGCCCCAATTTACTTTGGCGGCCTTGGACAACTGTTTATAAATGTCGATAGCTTTTTTGCACTGTGTCGCGACGTGGGTGTTAAAGGTGAGCCTATCGTCAATTATGACACCTAACACTTTGATCTCCCTCGAGATCTCAATGTCCACTCCTCCCATGGTCAGCGGCGGGTTGTCGTACTTAAGCTTCTTGGTTAGTACCATTGCGCAAGTTTTGTGCGGCGCAAACTTCAGCTTGTTACGAACCCCCCACTGCTGAACATAGGCNTCATGACGGGGCGCAGGTAGGGCTCGTGGTGCGGCTGCGAGACGATCCAGTGCGAGTAGCGCGAGAGCGTCCAGCAGGTGATGGCGCGCACGAGGGCCTTGCGCTCCGCCAGGCAGCACACCAGGTACGGCACCAGGTCGGGCAGGTGCGGCACCATGCCGCTCATGCAGCCGTCCGCCACCGCGCCCAGCGCTAAGATGCCGCTCTCCTGTAGATATACGCAAACGTTATTATCTATGTATCTAATGTTTTTGCTGGGAAAGTGCACATTTTATGCCATATTTTGGGAAGAAATTGTAATGGTGCGTCCAGACTGGGCGAACGGGCTCACGCGGCAAACTCACAACATCCTGCTCACTCAAGAGCAGAGTGAGCAGGATGACCAGCGTGCCGCGCGAGCCCATTCGCCCAGTGTGGACGCACCATTAGAATCAGTTACTAACTCACGGTAGACAATGACAGATTGGTACATCAATCAACATTATCATCCAACGATGATTAAATTAGTAATTTCCGCGTTAAGTCTAAATAATTTGAATTAGGTTAATAGAACCTCTTGACCTTATTGTTAAGTCATCTGCGCGTGCGCTCTTTGATACACATCTCATTTTACTTCAGGTGGTTTTTCGAACATAAAAAGACATTATGCAGGTTTGGGATTGGCACCAGCATCCTGATAACTGGCTTAATGTGTAGTCTTGGGGCATATCTTCAAGATATCTTGAGTGCGACCATAGTCTTACCCAAGACAATGGCTCGAAGTAGTCTAGATATCTTAAATGCATTTTTAAGAGAATCTGTTGCTGCTTGGGTAGGACCCAGGGTAGGTAGATGGGAATAAATAGGCCCCTCATTCCCATTAGCAACTCTGAGCACGTGCCCAGGGCCCCGCGATCGAGAGGGCCCCCGTCATCTCTCAAAGAAAACCTTTTTCATGACGAAGAAGNTTAAGTGCCCAGGGCCTCTAGTAGGTTAAAGACGGTCCTGGTGGGACCGTCCAATACATAACACAATAACAATTAGATGTAGCATACCTTGATGACCCAGTTCTCATGGAACAGCGTCTCCTTAAGGATGGGGAAGAGCACGGGCAGCAGGTCGGCGCCGAAGACGTTGGCGAGCACGTCGAGCGCGGCGGCCGAGCACTTGCGCAGGTTCCAGTCCGACAGCGAGCCGTCGTCCGCGTCCGCGCCGCCCTCCTCCTCGTCGTCCGACTCGCCGCCGCCGGACATGTTGCTGTCGCCCGCGCCCGCTGCGCAACGAAAGTTTATAAGTACAATCCACTAGCAAGGGGAGATTTGTTACGAGGATGAGTTAACAAAGAATTATGAGAAAAAGAGTGAGGTGCTCCTCCTCATCGTCCAACTTGCCGCCGACCGACATGTTGCTGTCGTCCGCGCCCGCTGCCAAAGTTGAAAATTAGAGACTCAAGTGTCCCGTCACGATAAGGTATGATTTCGTAACCGACCTCACGCAGCAGCAGCAGACGACATAATATGCCGTCGCGACATTACTGGTTTCTATTTATTTCTATGAAATAATAGTGTCGCGGCGACGTCGTACGCCGCTGCCGCATGCAGTCGGCTACGAACTTGCACCTTGAGACATTGTTGAGGAGTACCTTCAATAACTCAACCTCATTGAAAAACTTCATAGACTTATTATTATGTACTTAGATGACTGCATCAAATTTTATGCAAAAATACTTTTTTGGATCTAGATATTGAACAAGCCTATTTTTGGTGAAATTTCGCCGATCTTACTCACCGTTGTGCTTGATGGTGTGCGAGCGCGGCTTGTGGAAGCGCGGCCGGATGTCGGACTCGCGATCGGGCTCGGCGTCGTCGGCGTCGTCGTCGCGGTCGCCGCGCAACAGGATCACGTCCATTTCCGAGTACCGCATCCCACGCACCAGCACCGGCAGCAAAGCCGGCAGGCGCGGGCCCAGCACCTGCAAGGGAGATTGGCACCACATAGCTGTGTAAATAAGACCTACTTTCCTAATGAGGGCTATCGTTTTAGCGCTCACCAGTTAGCGCCACTGTAGAGTAAGGTCCTGTCACTTGCTAGTAGCGAAGACAGTGGCACCAACTGGTGAGCGCTAAAGTGGTAGGAGGACTATCGCATTTGCACTCATCAAGATGGCGCCACTGTAGAGTAAGGTCCTGTCAATGGCCAGGGGTGCCAACTGTCTACTATATAAAAATAAGTCCGGTTTTCCTCCCTGACGCTATAACTCCAGAACGCACGAACCGATTTCCACGGTTTTGCATTCGTTGGAAAGGTCTCGGGCTCCGTAAGGTTTATAGCAAAGAAAATTCAGGAAAATTTTCAACAGAACAGCAGGAAGGGGGTAAAACGGGATCCACGCGTACGAAGTCGCGGGCGGCCGCTAGTTAAGTATAAAAACGATAGCCCTCATTACAATTTTTAGCTATTAGAGTCGCTTCTCACGCTAAATCTACACTAATATTATAAAGAGGAAAACTTTGTTTCTTTGTTTGGTTGTAATGAATAGACTCAAAAACTACTGGACTGTTTCTAAAAATTCTTTCACCATTCGAAAGCTACATTATCCACGAGTAACATAGGGTAAATTTTATTTTGGAAAAAAATAGGGTTCCGTAAAATATGTAGATAATGTAGTCCACGCGCGCGAAGCCGCGGGCGGAAAGCTAGTTTTAAATAAACAACTTGAAAAATTCGAACTGCCTAAGGCGGGAAATCGTAGGTTCAATTCCCGCCTCTTTCATTTTCAACATAGACCAAGGATCCTCAACCCCAGGGTGGCCCTCGAAAGAATTTTAAGTGGTCCGCGCAAGTATGGTTTGAAAATACGGACCAAATCCAAAAAGAGTTTTTATTGCGCTTGTTCTGAGTAACTGAAATTAATGTAAGTGGCCCGTCGTTAACAACTGAATCCTCTGTTTGGCCCGAACTCTTCAAAAGGTTGAGCAGCCTTGACTTAGACCATAACTACAAGACTATGGGCTTTGAGAACCTACTTACAACAAAATAATGATTTTATGACTTAAAAAAATTTTTCATTTACAACCTAGACCTTACCTAATCTGAAATCTCTCCTAGTTTACCCTGTACTATGTGCTTCCAGCTAACTTCACTAGGTTATTGGTCATCTAAGTGGGAACCTACAATAGGTTCGACTTCTGATGTGTTTCAAAAAGATACCTATGTATTGGGGTTAATAGCAAAGTGTGATTACTAATCACATTCATGCTTTTTTCTGCACTAAGACAAAATTAATACAGCCATGTAAATCTTTATGTCAAATATACAAAAAAAAATATTAACATCTGGTATGCAGTACAGTATGCATAAATCAATATTATATTGAATATAGCAATATGTAGAAGACTTATTATTTACCTCTCTGCAGACATTTTGTTCAGCAAGAGACAGCCAAAATTCACAGGCCTCCAAGGCAACACCTTCTTCGGCATCTTGAGTGCGAAGTAACATGTACTAAAACAGATATTAAATATATTAATTATACACACATACTACATTGCAAATTTGCAACATAGCACAAGTTACAATAGATAGTTACCTCTATAATGTTGGGTAGATGTGGTATGAGTCTATCAAGTCGTACTTCCAGCAGAAGTACCAAAGCATGACAAACATTTTTCCTTACATCTGGATCTTCATCTGCTGCTAGATGGAACAAATTCTAAAACAAAAAACAATATTAGTGCTGCTCAAATAAGACAAGATCAAATTCAAATAAACTCAATACATACCTCAATGAAGGAATCTATGTGTAGCATAAGTGCTTGTGTACGTCCCATAATAAAGTAATTCACACAGGCAATAGCATGACATCTGATTTTTGGAGATGAATGCCTAAAGAACTGCAGGAATTTTGGAATCAAAACATTCAGAGGCCTATTTAATGCATCACTATCCAGTAGCTCTGCTGTATCCTCACATATTTTTTGCAAAGCTCCAAATGCTCCCTAAAATAATGTAAACAAAAATCAGTACTACATCAAATCAAAATAGAAATTGATCAAAAAGTAGCTATAATAATATGCATTTTTGTAACTAATATCAAATTTATAATNGCTCTCAAAGAAAACCTTTTTCATGACGAAGAAGGTCCCGTTGATTCTTAACCTTCAACTGGTGACGTGAATATGGGTCACAGTATTGGTGAGGTGACGTCATTTTGACGTAATACTAAAAAGCCGAAATTCAGGAGACTTACAGCATAAGCAATGTAATAAATTACATTATTTATAAGAATATGAGTTTGTTTTCGTAAATAAAACACACTGGTCGCAATATATATTGAAAATTTTAATTAAATAACGCTTAGAAACATGGCAGTCATTTTTGGTCTGTTTTTGTAGACATGAGATCAATCATAATAGAATTAAAAAAAAAAACAAAGGAATTTAACAAAAATTACTTTCTTCTTAAAAAACAATAAGTAAAAAATAAGAATCAATCATTTTCAGTATTTTGTCCCATAGAAAAAATAAATAATGAAAAATTATTATGGAAACAAACAACAAATTTTTTTTCTGGGCTATCAAAACATGCGGGTTTCTTGCACTTTTTGCAGAGGTATGATGTTCTTTTCATCTTCTTAGCTGGACATAATAGTGCTGGATCTTGATTTTTTGTGTCGCATAGTTCACTCGCAGTATTGTAATCCGATTNTTGTCCTTAACCTAAAATACAAAAATTATTTTGCCTGACTTGATGTTATTACAAAGTCGACTGTAATAAACCCTTGAAAAGAAGGCTGACAATAGTGACTGAGTTTCTTGCGCTGCTTCTTCTCAACACTGGCCCATTTATTGTCCCGAAGCAGTGGTAGGGTTAATACTCGGACGTCTAAAAGTGCTTTTTAAAAGCCTATTTGCAAAAATAAATGAGTTTTATGTTTTTTTCGATCCCGTTTAAGGAAGCATAGTTTTGTTAGTGCCTGTACATTCATCCTTGTGGCAGCGCACGCGCATCCAAGCGTGACCGCCGACTCCTTGTCATTGTTCATGTACCAGAGAAATGTGCAGGATACGGTCACAATCATGAAACTCTAGAATCTGGAGACGATTTCCATATTATTGTAATTTAAATTACGAGCCGGAAGACGTAGTGTGGGCAGGCCTCCCACTAGGTGGACCGACGATCTGGTGAAGGTCGCGGGAGGTACCTGGATGCGAGCGGCGCAGACCCGTCTTTGTGGAAAACCTTGGGGGAGGCCTTTGTTCAGCAGTGGACGTCTTTCGGCTGAAACGAACGAAATTACTTCATTTATTCTAACTAACATTATAGCAGTGATGGACCTCGTCTCGTTTCTATCGAAGTTGGGAATCCTGTATTTCTGAACACTCAGAAGACAATGTAGAGTATGAGCCTCTGACCATGGCATGGAATATTAGTTATACTTAGATAGTTTCAACTTCATGTTTGCTTAAATACTATTTTCATTCACTAGATAGATGTAGAAAACGCTTTTAAAACTTTATATGAAGTTATTTTCTCTTTTTTCTGTCACCAGTACTAGTGCTTGTCGTTGTTACCCGAGCAGGGCTCGAACCCACTGACCGTGCAGTGTAAGCCAACCCGCGCTAAAACTCAACGCTCTCTCAAAATGGCGTTTTTCAGGATTTCGCGCTAAAAACAAGCGGGAAACACCTTTCAACGTTTTTTGTGCGAAAAATGCGGATTTAATTTAAAACCGGAATATTCTTACTAGTTAAAAGCTTTTTTTACTAGTCCGATGAAAGTGTTATGTTGCAGGTTATTGAAATCTTTTTTTAATGGGCAGTTAGCACCGTAACGAGATATCCTTTTTGGATTACTTTATGGATATTACTAATAGTTTTTTCGTAAAAATTTATACTTTAGTGTGCACAAAACGGCTTATTTTAACTTTTGTTTAGTATATTATTACTCAGTAGGTAAACGGTGGTTTTATTTTGACAAAAGTTTTTGATTGATTCTAGTGCTTTATCGAAAACATATTACACTATTTATTTACTCAAACTAGCGCTTGCTTGCGTATTCTATGGCTTTGCATGGAAACAATGTCCCGTGGATATTATAAAGCAACTTTGGAAAACACATCAGAACTATAAAATATTCCCATGACAACAAGCTCGCCCATTATCTCTGACATCTTGTTTCTCAATCCTAAGGCCGCGGGTTACCGTAGATTAGTGTGCGCTTAAACATAATTTTAACCATAATTTACTTAACATTTCCATCGCGGCCAAAGGGCTCACCAGAGCCTTCGATGACCTGGTTACGATTGGCTTAAGGCACAATAACAATTGTGCTTTTGGACCGGTTATCAAAATGACTCTTTTTAGGGTTCTTTAACAAAAAGAAAAGTGATCATCACTTCTTTAAAATTGTCTCGTTAAGACATTTTTTTTAAAACGCACGTACCTACTATAATTTTTAATACCATCTAAGTCAACGCGAAAGAATATTTTTCAATAAAAATGAGTTTTTCTTCAAAGGGTATTAAGTCAGTATACGAATTTATTTTGTTAAAGGCAACCATAGCTTGAGAGATTGATTTTGGAAAATAATAATAATAATAATAATAATATTTTTTTATTTCGGAAAAAAAATATTTTCCATAGTGGGTTAGTAGTTACAGATGTACTTATAAGCTAGTGTTAGTAATTAAAACAAAGAGAGTGGAAAAAGAAAACCTAACCTACTTTACATTTACCCGAGCAGGTCTCGAGCCGACATGGACGCTGTTCCAGTGTCTCAATATAGGACAGCAATAGCGACTCCCTATCGCCGCCAGGAGGCTGTTGGAGCTGTCTCGGACGCGGCTCCACGCGGAGGCAACCCGCTTGCGCATGACGACTGGGAAACTGTCTATGCGAGCCTCAGTGAACATAGCTGACGCGCTACAGTACCGAGGCAGCCCCATCAGCATCCTGAACCCATTATTATATTGGACGCGCAGGGCTGACAACGTCCTCTGTGTGTACTCAACCCATAGACTGCAGGTGTAGAAAGACTGGCAATAGGCTCTGAAAAGAGTTAGTTTAATTTCAGTGTTACACCGTGCAAATCTACGGGCGAGCATGTTCGCTCTCATAGCTAGAGCCCTGCGCTCCCTTTCTATATCAGCCTCATCCGACATACTTTCATTTACCCAGTGCCCCAGGTACTTAAAACTTGTCACTCTTTTCAATGGTAACCCTTCAAGAGTGACAGGAGGAAAATTGTAGTTCCTACCTTTGGATTTAAAAACCACAATCTCACTCTTCTTACTATTGTACCGCAGGCCATGGGCTGCCGCATACCGCTCACATATATTGAGCAGTTTTCTCAGACCGCTAATTGATGGGCTCAGCAGCACCATATCGTCGTCGGAAAATGTAGAGTGATTTAATTTTATGAATTATACCTAAATTGCACGATAAACATTTTCAGTTCTGTTCTTTATTTTTTCATGGATTATAAGAAAAAACGGCTTCCCTAAAACTACGCTTCCTTTTGTAGACTAAAGGCGTTTTCGAATTCAAAGCACCTAACTATCAAATGATTTTATGTTTTTATTACTGCCTATTTAGGCACAAGTACCACCATATTTTCATAAAGTCTATGACGTAAGTAACTGCCCTTCATAAAATTTCACCCTTTTACCTACAATCTATCCGTGTTTCATTATCTTAAAGCATTATTATTTATTAGATTGCCCTAAGTAAATCAGAGGCATAAGATAAATTCCCTCAGCGTTTCTTTCTCACGAGCCGTGACGAACGTAATTCAACGTAAAGGCTAATGAAGTGTTCGCGAAGAGCCCGTAAATTAATGAAATATATTACTTAGGCGCAATTAATTTTATGACTCTGTAAGTAGGCTCCGGTATAGCGCAAAGAAAACAGCCAGTTCAGTTCATCCAGCAAACTAGGAAACAGTTTCTATCCATAATTTCTTGAACTAGCTCATAAATATGAGAATTTTAAGTAGGGATATTATTACATGTTGAACCTATTTTGTATATTTGCTATTTGATTTTTAATGGATTTGAATCAACACTGATAGAGGAAAGATTTGATTGTTTACATTGAATAGGCTCTGAAATAAATGAAGTCTGAACCGATTTCAAAAATTATTTCACCATTATAATCCTACATAATTTTTTATGAACATAGGCGGTACAAAGTTCGCCGGGTCAGCTAGTTCTAAAATAATTTGGGCAGTAGACTTTAGGAAAATGAAACTAGTGTCGTTAAACATGGTACTTCTTCCGTACCAACTGTATGGAAAAGCAGCATTTTGACAGAACAAAAATTTAACTTGTGGTGTCATGTGTTCAATCAACTGAGATGTGGTGATTTGAGAAATTCATAGAAAAACTTGGGAATACTTTTCTTTCAATAAAACTTACCTACGTAAATACCTATTGTAATACACTTACCGTTCCAACTAGGCTGTGTGTGTCGCGATGGGCTCACGCTCGCGAAGGAAATCTCCACTTAATTAACTTATTGGTCCATTATGGCCGCCCCAGAAATTTATATTGCGACTTGCAGAGACATTGTTTGAATTCTGATGCTGCTAGCGTGTTCCACTTATTTATTTATGAGATGACTCGCATTTAGATTTAATTGGGTCATATTTTGGTAATAATTGAGCTTTTATTCTATGGCAGCATTTTAGAAACTGGGAAAATCTTTTGTTAAATGGTGTTAATTATTTTTTTTTTCACTTGTTATCGACTGACTAATCAAGTAGGATTTGAACCTGTAAATTGCCTTTATTTGCTCTGACCAATGGGCTGTGGAAACATTAATATAAAATCAAATAAAATAGATCTAGATTTTTAAATATTCTAGGTGTTAAGAATAGTTGCAAGTTAAGGTTTGTGTGTTGAAGCCATATTTCAGACAGATGATAAGTATTTTCATGTCTAGACAAACCTAAAAAGGATTTAGGACGCTATTTGGATCAAATATGTAATTGCTCAATAATGAATAATAAATAAATAAATAAATAAATAAATAATGTTAAGAAAGTAACTAAAATACTGAAAAAAGCTAAAAGGAAACTTCCTTAACTTAATATGCATCTTGTTCAAAATATATCAAATAACGTTGCAAAATTGTAGCGAAGCCATTCACGGCACTTCCTTTTCACTTCGTCAGAGGTTAAAAGTAAAAAGTCGGCGTCGCAAAGGACCACCTGTGGCCGCCAAATCGAGCGTGGCCATCGCAAAAACGGACATGTGATGCTTCCGTGCCGGCGCTTTGTGTTCGAGATTTAAAAAGATGAAATTAGGTTTTTTTTTAGATTTTTGACGTTATTAGTGAAGATATTTTATGCTTGGCCAGTCTTTATTTGTTTGGAAGATATCATTTAACTTTTGTTGCGCGACTTAAAAAGCACATTAAAAACTTAAGGAATGATAGTAGGTAGTTTTGTTTCACATCATGATCTACTCTTATAAAGAAAATGTATAAGAATGCGAATTTGTATTGTAAAAATACGACAGAAAGCTTTGACTAACACCCCCAGTTAACTATTTTCAGTTTACTCTAGTTTTTACGACCTGTCTTTAATATCCTGGAAGTAATTAATTTTCCTATATTGCTTATGTGCTTTAAAATAGTGGTAATTCAGCTCCTTAAGTTAATCAAACTCTGAAGTAAATTAACTAGGATCTTTTACCGCCTTAAGCAATATAACGAAAGGATACAGCTGAATCACCACCAGCCTTTCAGCTTGCAATTTAAACTGACTGGAAAAATACGTTCGTAGATGGTTTCGGTTTTTTTTAAATCACTTTGATTTTAAACACACATTCAGATCACGAGCCCCATAATAATTACAATTACTTCATAAATTCTTCAAAGTTGACATACAATCGTACCTAATGATATGAATACAAAGCAGATTCAGATTCATTGTCAGTAATGTTAAAATTATTCGAATGTCATACATAACTGCGTATTAAACTGCCACTTCCTAAGCTGAGCAGTCGATTTGAATGTTAAAGATTATTGACGTCAAATAATCTAAGACAACTGGAACCGCCTTCGAACAAACCTATAAGCAAATTAAATGAGATGGAATATCTTTAGCTGTTGAAATTAAAAATGATTACTCACTGGTTTAGTTAGGAATAGTGAACATAGTAAGAGAGAATAAAAGAAGAAAACTCTTACTGGCCAGCACGGCTTGTTCTTTTTTTGCCAAGTAAAAAGTTTACGAAACTTTTTATGTGGTTCCCGCCAAAAAACCACGTGGGCACAGATAAAAAATCTGTCACCCGACCGCGCGGTCCAACAAAACAAAACTTAATCCGCAGTGGGCGGACAGATTACACGCGTGTATTAATCAAGCGGTAATTAATTTCTCGCCATGAAACATTCATTATGGTGTCAGGAGTCAGGCCGTGAACATTGGATCTTTTGAAATCGTCGTGATGACAAGATGGGATTTGTCACTTTCGGTTATTCGGGTCAACAAAACGTCGAAAGATACTTTCAATATGTTACGCTTCTATTTATGGTAATTTTAGATACTTGTGTGAGTGTGAGTACCAGTATTCATGTAAGACTTCCGAGGTCTGTCGAGCACATACGAGTATACAAGTCTCAACATAGCCTAATAAATTGCACAAGCTCTACAAAGTGTGTATTTAAATTTCTCGGAGGCGACTAGACTAACAGTACTAGACCGTCTGCGTAAAACTAGGGGCAAATTAATTGTATAATTTACAAGGCGCGGCCGCCTCTAAACAAACTGAATTTACTGCAGTCATAAAATCTATTATTTCAGCTTCTGGCGGACGAGCGAGTAAATTAATTTCTCGCTGAGGCTTTGTGGAACAGCACTATGTACGGAGAATGAAAAAGACACACGATGTGTTGACAGAATAACCTCAGTTACCTTTGCTCCTGGTTGCTCCTTTTGTTTGAACTACCGATCTACGAAAGCCAAATCTTCACCTTTTACTTGAACACAAATACTTATGTGGTCCAACGAATACGACTATTTACTTTGGCTTTATGGTTATTAGGTTTGACAATATTGGATATTACAACGTACCGTTTAAGATAATAAACAATAAATTAATATCACCATTGAATTTAATTGTAACATAACTTATTAGAAATAAACTATGTTTACCCAAAATTGTGCAAATAAATATTTGAATTTGAATATGAATGTAATAGCCTCAAGAATCACGAATTACCTACTTCTGTTCTAATTTGCTTACCTAATTCATCTAAATATGTACATACCATCAACATATAATATTAATAAAAAATATATTATTGGAGCACGTAAATGGTAGAGCTGACTAGTTTCTTGAAAATACTTTTAAATGAAATTCTTATCATGGCCAGTATTTATTTCTCAGTTCATAGCGGGTTCCTACACTTTGTATTTGAGTCAGGTAGCGTTGTTGGTCCGCGCTTTTTTTGTTTGTGCCTCTCGATGAATGACGACTTTACGACAGACTTCGTGGCTACAAAAAGTTTTTACTTTTTTCCAAGTACGGGCATGACTGGCCATTCATTAAAGTTTCCTAAATTCGAATCCAAAAAAAGATTTTATGTCTTCATTACGACGTTTGATTTCCGACTTTATTGCTATTGGGGTTATCTTTATTTTGGTTTGTTTTTACTTTATGTTTATTTAGGACTTGGCTTGTCGAAGATTATGGTATTGTATTTGACGATATTATTTGTGGTTTCGTATGACAATGCAAAGTTATCCTGCAGATTTTATTGAGCGCAGCGATATAAAGCGATGGGGAATTGAAATGATACTCGGTTGTTCAATCGTGACTGATTTATAGCTCTATTCACCATTATTATGCTGGGATAATATCCAATCTTCTTTTATACTAGCTCTACATTATTATTTATGTATTATAGAGTTGTATAGACTGTATTAAAAGATTCAACTTCTGTTTCTCGGTAAGTTGGTTGTCAAGATTAGTTCCAGGGTGCCAGAGTCAATACCCCAATAACGAATGTTTACGAGCCAGCCGCGTAAACAGTTAACAGTGTTGCTGTGTAAACAACAGGTCCTGGGGCTAAAATAGATTCTCTGGAATGTATCAAGTATGAAGGCGGCTTAGTCATTGTCATGGTCAGGGCTTAGAGCCCACAGTGTAAGTGAGTTCTTCAACTAAGGGTCACATAGAAAATCGATTTAACGTAGCCAATTAGTAAAGTTAGCAGCATTTTGTTAAGAATATTAACTCACTACATATTTAATTTTATGGTAAACGGCGTTTTCTGAATTAGGAATTTAACTCCCAGATGATTACGGGACTATTCCCACCTCTTGTTTCCACCGCTGCAACTTCTGTGTAGCCAGGATTTACAGTGTGACCGCCAATAAAAACTCAACCAGTTAAAGTCAAGTTTGATCAGTTCCCAGATGATTAGTAAAAGGTGCACGTATTCTTATTAAAGAATCTTAAGGTACAAAATTTCATACATTTAAAGTAAGTCTTGTATATTCTGAACACCCAGGAGTTCTTTGAAGTCAACGCGACCAACTCCGCCTATATTAAGTAAGTACGATGTAAGATAATGAACGAGCTTGTGTAAGAGAAATCTTTGGCCACAAAGAAATCAAACTTTATGAAAGAACTCAGTAAAAACTTCATGATTAAAAAGTATATTGTACCTAAAATGTACCACGGATTATAAAAAATACTTAAGCCACGAGTAAAAGTAATTTAAGCATTTCAAAGCTTCTTAAAAATCGGTTCAACTATTCCGGATAATGAAGACTAAAGTAGACTTTAACAAACAAAAATAGGACAAAGATAGATTTCTAATAGAGTTTGAAAGAATTGACTGATTATTAGGTATCAATTTTGTTACACTATTGACTACAAAATCAAAATCAAAAATATTTTAGTCAGTTTTGACCAATATTTTGGCACTTATGAACGTCAGAAATAATAAAATAGGTACCTAGTCCTTAACTATTATTATACCTAATTTTAAATCAGAGACCTGTTTTTAATTTGATATTCGTGTCGCACCAAAAACCGTGGTCGTTTCGAAATAACACAAACACTCGATTTATAACAAACTCGATTCATTGCAAATTGAATAACGCTGTTCTAGCCTAATTGACCCAATATTGTCGAAAATCCTCACAAATCAGCTTCAAAGCGGTCGGCGGACAGACGATGCATTCCGTAACCGGTCGCACCCGGTCGGGCAAACAGACGAGAACAAAGACTCGTAAACATGGAGTTTGGTCATAGACTGATGAGAGCAGGCAGGTCAGTTTAGTTAAATATGACCGGTTGCGAAGTTACGAAGTGTTTAAGATTACTGGTTACGAAGTTACGACGCGCTGGTCAAAAATTGGGGAAAATGATGGCTAAACTATTGACATATAAAAAGGTTTAAGTTATTTTTTACTTTGCAAGAATTTTACCTGTTAGATAACTTTATTGGGAACCGATGAAACTGGCTTATATATACTCTTCAAACTCAGCCGATGATCTTAGGTTATCAGAAAAATCTAAGTTACCATTTTAGATTTCGTCATTGCCTAACTCTACTTTTTAATTTTTAATAGTGTCACTAATCCATAAAAACATTCTCATTTGAAAAATCTAATTACTCACGTCTGAAGTAGGTAGTTGGTCGATACTTGAGTAATATTTAGAGCTGTAGAGTAATATGAAAGGGTTATTTTATTGTAGCATAATTTAAATTATGACGGTACTATTAGCACTTCGAGCCCCGCGAATCGAAACAGCAGAAATCAACTGTTATGCGGTCTTATGCGGCTGCTTGGGTTTAGATGGGTTAATCTTGTGTTGACTTGCTTTTCTATCTAACCTGTGCATGGTTTCATTTTTGATTTAGCTCCTGTATTGTTTTTGCGTCGCATGCCACCATAATTGCGGTTTGATTGCCGCGTTTTTGCCTGTCACTCGTTTTCGACGAATATTATGACACTGCAACTCGTCCGTCTTACCAAAACTAGTTCCACTAATTATATTTGGGTAAAGCGAGATCCCAGATAAATAACTATACAATATGATTGTTTTATACAATTATCATGTTGATTTTATACTTATACTAGCTGTACCCGCGACTCGTCATATTTTGATTTTATTTTAGCTGTGCCCGCGACATTGTTACGTGTGAAAAACGTCTAAATATTTCTCCTGTTTTTCCAAAATCTATCATTGATGCCTACTCTTATTGGTCGTAGCGTGATATTACATAGCCTTATAGCCTTCCTCGATACATAAAATAATATACATAAATAACAATGACTTCAATTCCCGTATTAGCGAAATAATCGGACAATAGAAATATCTAATACAATAAGAAGATTCTCAAGTAAGATATTGTTTAATTATCCTTTAAACATGGTGTATGTTACTACACCGAGTAAATTAATCAATACCTTACTTAGATGCAAAGTGCGAACTAAATCTGAGCCTGTAACCGCTCAACTTAGTGCAAGTGAATAAACGCATGAAACGTTGCAATTAACGAACGATTGTTTACGTACAGCGACATGAACCGAGCCGGTAACTGTGCTGTTACTTTACGAGGGCAGAGTATCTCAAACTTTAGAGATATGCCCCCAAGTTCTGTATTAAAATTTTGAGCTTGGGTGTACTCATTTTCTACTTCGGAATAAACTTTTCATATTAAATGATACATACGGTATAATATCTCATCATCATCATCATCCTCGCGAAGATCGGCTCAGTACGTAAGTCATCTTCGGGCGCACTAGCGCTTCCAATACTGTTAGGAGTCGAAGTGGTCGCCATGGCCGAAATCGGTCGGATGAATCATCATCATTTCAGCCATAGAAAGAAAGAAAGATACATTTATTACAATGGACATCACACAAATACAGGTAAATTACATAGACATGACAGTGGCACATAATAATTCACCAACAAGATGCCCATAGAACGTCTACTGCTGAACATAGGCCTCTCCCAATGATTTCCACAATGGCCGGGTGGTAGCGGCCTGCATCCAGCGCTTTCCTGTTATCTTTATAAGGTCGTCGGTCGTTGATGGGTTATTAAATGAGTGGGAACCAACCCACATTGTGAACCACTGCCTTCCTAACAGATTCGCGAAATCTGGCCAACATTATTCCAAACTCGGCGCATTAGTCCTGTAAACACCGTAAGTACCTACTTCACTTGAAGGCTTCAGATCTGTCAGAAGGGTCGAGGTAAACAGATATTACTGTTTGCTTTGAAACCGGTTCTGTGACGCATCCGGACTTGGAAGGGAATGTACTGTGATTTTGAAATGAATATGAATATAATTAAAAATATGTATAACTATACATAATTATTGATCTATGACAGGGACTTTGAATGTCTTAGGCTGAGTTGTACCACCTAACTTTGACCGTAACTATAACAATTACCGGTGTTTTTTGTATGGAGTTTGACAGATTTTTGACGTTTGTCAAAGTTTAAGTTAGATGGTGCAACCCAGCCTAAGAATTGAAATTGGCGATCACAAATAAAGCTACTAACATTGGCACTAGATTGACTATAGATATCCTTAGGTCTTTAAATAACTTAACTTACCTAGATAGTATTCTTTATTGTATGGACTCTACACATAACTGAAAACTACAGAAAACAAAATAAGTTGGAATAGTCTTAACAAAGAAGCAATCTCCTTATGATAAAACAGGAAGTGGACGATAAGTTGTTTGAAACTAAATTTTACAATAGTGAAGTAATGTATTGAGATAGGTACAGTCAATCTATACTTATACCTATTATAAATGCGAAAGTAACTCTGTCTGCCTGTCTTGCTTTCACGCCTAAACCACTGAACCGATTTTGACGATATTTAGCATAGAGATCGTTTGAGTCTCGGTAAAAGACAAAGGATAGGTAGGGACGCGCGCGATAAAGGTTTTCTGTGACAGACAAAATTCCACGCGGTCGAAGCCGCGAGCGTAAAGCTAGTTTCATTATAAAAAATCTATCCTTCTCTTAATCGATGTCGACATTTCTTCATTTATAACTATCAAAAACCCTGACTAGATTCACGTCTGCTCCGAAATTTTCTGAAGTTTTAATGTGTCCGAAAATACGTTTTCTTTTAAATGTATCTCAACGCATTTCCTTCTCCCTAAATCAAAGGAGATTAAAGAACTTGTGGGAAATCGCATTTATTTACAAATGTGACTAATTCGATGAAATTTATTGTCAGTGTGATGATTCTGAGTCATTTATAATTTGTTTTTACATATCATATTAGTTTTTATAAATTGCAGAGTCGCTAGAAGTTATGGATATTTTGTTTTCGTATTTACGAGATAAGATAAGTAACTCGGTTTTATTAATTTCAAGAAGTTTGACGGCTTAGGCGTGCTTAATTAAAATTTGATATTTAGTATCTCAAATATTCTTATTCGAAATAATTAGTTAATATGTATGCCTCATTTTGAGTTTTCATAACGTATACGATGGAAGGAGTTAAAATAAAAAGGTTTTGAAGCTTTTAGTGTCATTATTAAAATTTCTTAGCAATTAGAGTCGCTTCTCAACTTTTTAACCGACTTAAAAAAAGGAGGAGGTTCTCAATTCGAGTGTATGTTTTTAGGGTCTATATTAAATTACTACAGTTTTGTACCCACCATGTTTACAACGTTTTTTCAACTTGCACATTAAAGTAACGACATTACGTAAGATGTCATTTATAACCGAAGCCAAAACAAATATCGTTATCCCAAAAATCTTATGATTGATACTTCCATAACATCATCATAATTCATCACTGCATTCTGAACCCTCTGCAGTTGACATAAGGGTCCTCTCGAAGTCGTCTGAAGATGATGGATGGGAATATAATTGCTCGGCATTATGGCGGGAAGATTGTTCCCACTTGTTTCTCCATTTTGGTGGGTTTCTTGATTCGATATTAATAACGAATAGCTAATAAGCAGTTACGATGAAATTAAATTACGTTGACTCTTTGTTGGGTAGCTTACTGCTTGTGTGGACGACTACAAAAATAAAATAGTTTTCATAAGAATGATTACATTGATTCACTGATTTTGAAATCATAAGTGTGTAAACCTTATTCAAAATAATAAAATTTATTCAACAGGTAAAGATTACATTGGTTGCATTATAGGTTACACTAGACTCTAGCGTTTTGTATGTATTGATAATTATTACACCACAAATAGATTAGGCGCTATTTACTTCAACTATACAACCAAAAAAATACCAAGATTGATATAAGTAGGTATCCTTGACATTAAATTTTATCCTTTGGATGGAAAATCTCATTTATCAAAACTCAAAATTGAATTCGACAACATAAATATAAAACCCGCCTGTAAATAAAGTCAAACCACGACGCTTGATGGCCTGATGACCTTTGCAACGTCAATTCTGCGATTTGAACAGAATCATTTTTCGACTCATTTCGTCGAATCCAATATCAATTTGGACGAAAAATTACAACCGAGGCGCGCTCAGTGATGCGTGGATGTCGACATTGTTTGATATTATCGAACTCGGAAAGACAATGGTATAATTTCCGTTCTTCATCTTGCGAGTCACCGGCATTTTTATTGACCTCAACCAAAATTAGACCTTTCTTTTTTCAAGTGTTGGTAACAGAAGAGAAACATGGTTGGAATATTAAAATTTACTAGTCGCCGATGCACTATTCTACTGAAAAGTAGAATCAATTCAAAATTCACATGTTCAATGTTTGATGGTTAATAGCAATAACAACGTAACGCATTGGATTTTAGTTACAAAATAATAAGTCAATTTCTATACGGTGGACGAGCGAAATATACGCTGCCTCTTTGAAAAAGACACTACCATCGATTTTAAAATCGAGTGACATCACTAGAACGGCCGAAGTCGAAGCCGAGCCGATTTCCGTTGCGATTGTTGTCTTGGCCAAAACAATGGGTTATTAGCGTTTTTGCCGACCGTACCTCAAATTGTCGACTAACGCGACGCTGTCGAGCGGAAAGCCCGCTTTAGTTGTACCGACAGCAGAAACCGCGAGTCAAGAAAACATAGGAAAATAAAAATGTAACTAAAATTATTAATCTACTTGCGGCCGTCCGCAACTTCGTACGCATGGATCCCGTTTTACCCCCTTCATCTATCTTACGCGGTCTAGATTTTTTCATATAAATGTTTTTTCCCGCTAACTCCCGTTCCCGTGGGAATTTTGCAATATCCTGTTGTAACTTAGCTTTAAGTTTACTAAGGTACCTGCATGCCAAATTTCAAGCGTCTAACTTAAGCGGTTTAGATTTTTCATACAAAAGGATTATCCCGCTAATTCCCGTTCCCGTGGGAATTCCTAAGTATACTATAACCTGCCCAGGAGTATGAAGAATAATTGTACCAAGTTTCGTTAAAATCCGTCGAGTAGTTTTTGTTTCTATAAGGAACATACAGACAGACAGACAGACAGACAGACAGACAAACAGACGGACAGACAGACAGACAGACAGACAGACAAAAATTTTACTGATTGCATTTTTGGCATCAGTATCGATCACTAATCACCCCCTGATAGTTATTTTGAAAATATATTTCATGTACAGAATTGACCTCAGATTTATTATATATAAGTATAGAAGATAAATTACAGATATTACAAAAGTTAGCTTGCAGTCCTTATTGAAAACTCATAATATGTAACTTATTTTATTTTTGCAAGTAGGCTTTTTAAAAGCACTTTTACACGTCCCAGTATTAACCCTGCCACTGCTACAGGACAATAAATGGGCCAGTGCTGAGAAGAACCAGCGCCAGAAACTCCGTTACTACCTACGTAGGTACTGAAGCCCGGTCTGTGAGAACGTAGAATTTTGCAATATAATTACTCGCGAGGGAAAGCTTGGGGTCATTGGACAAAATTCTACGTGCTCATAGACCAGATTATAGTCATTATGTAAACTAGTCTATCCTTTGTCTGAAAACAGATATAGCATCCCAAATAGCAAACTGAAATAGCATCGTGCTAAAAAGTAACAGACACTTGTATCGTGTCCTTTTTAGAGGAGTTTTGGCTTTTGCAGTCCATTTTTGCTGCTTTATCTCTTCTTCTTTTGCTCATTCATTAATCTTCAAATCTGGCATTCACACGAAGTGTAGCAAGATAAAAACTAATTAATTTATCTCAATCAAACAAAAAAAGCTTCATCTTATTGCAAGTATCCTTTTATACATATTATGTATGCTAGATATTTAATCAATTCTCAGCCATCCTTCATTATAAATCAATTGGATTCTGCATCGTCAAGTTTTCTTGCACCTTCGAGCGTCTGTCAACGTGTCAATCGGGGACTGCGAAGAAATACAAAATAGACTGACTACCTACAGCACATGAGACTATACATTATTTTTCTAATATAGCACCTATTACAACTTTACTAAGCTGCCATTTTGTATGTCACTGCATACGCGAAGAAATTGTCTATCACTCAGCACGGAAAATACCTACTTCGGCTTATTTCTTTGTCACTTGTTAAATTCATCATACACTCGTTAATAAATCAATATTATAAAAAACGTTATAGAAAAATGTACAGAATGAAAACTAAAGTAAGAAATGAAACTTAGATAAAATTGTTTAAAAATAGCACATGTATAAAATGAGTAAATATGATGTATGACCTTCTAATATGGTGTCGTTGTCTCTATATGAAATCAGGAATTTAACAAAAAAAGTATTATTATTTTTAAACTATAAAATTTTTATGTTTCGAACCAAATAACCGTTTTTCTTTCTATCTGTTTGAAATCGATGGCTTCGCTGTCTCCAACTTTTAAGCAATAGGTGCATAGGGGAACCTTATCAAAAATGTCTAGTTTCTATGAAAGACTCTAGATCGTGGCACTAAAAAAAAACATATGTGTGACAATCATATTCGAGGAAACTCCAAACTAAACTGAAGTTAAGAGAGACAACAAAACCACTTGAAATTGTTTACCGCTAATGACAACTGGCTTGCCACGCGGCTACACCCACTATCTGTGTACGGACAGAAGAAAAGTCTACTGTTGAAATGTGCCACTATTTATGTCACTTTATGTTTTCTATTAGATGAGTATTGTAAAAGAGTAAATTAACATCCTTTTTGTCCACTTTTATTTAAAGTAAAGCGTGTTTTGTTGTTTCGAAAATTATGTTTAATGTTTAAGAGCCATTTCACAAAAATATTCCGCGCGAATTTAGCTGAAAACTGTCAACGCAACGTCAAAAGAGTAAAAAGAACGCCGAAATGGACAAAAAAATCTTGAACCGTGACCGTATTAAGACTTGATATAAGTAATTAATTTTAAGGTGGAATACGGTTAATAAACTTGATAAATTAATTTAAAATTTTAATAGAGTTTATGTAGTCTTTTAAAGATTTTTATAATTCGATTAATAATGAAACACGAATATAATATGTAAAATATTATATTAAGTACAAAATAAAGACAGTCAAGATAGTGAAAAAAAATCTGCCCCCTTACAGCTCCATCATCGGACTCTGGATATCATTTAGGGACGAAATATTCGTCAAGGCGAATTACACAAGCCCAAACTCCATAGGGTTCTATTGTTTTGTTACGGAGTTGCAATGGAGGTGGCCATTGCAACTCCTCAAGATCCATATCAGACAGAGCTAAGAAATAAATAAATAAATATTATTGTTATTAAACAAATAACTAAAATAATTCATCTTACTATGTTACTTCTTACTAGTCTTACTAATATTATAAATACGAAAGTTTGTGTGGATGTCAGGATGTATATCTTACTCTTTCACGCAAACACTACTGAACAGATTTTGATGAAACTTTACAGTACAGTACAGCAGTATTAGCACAGAATACATAATAGTAGCAACAAAAATCGCAATTGATCAGATGCCGACATTTATTTATTATTTATTATTTTATCTACCTCGCAGCTCAAGCGTCAGGCACTACTTATATTTTGTGCGTCAGGGTTGTATAAGCAAAGTAAAATAAATAAAAACTTAATTTTAAGAAGCATTTATTGTATTTACGATTGGTAAACGTTAATCTAGTGGTGTTTGTATTTCGTACCATCTCCAAAGTACCTATTAATAAACTTCAGTGTTGCGATAATTCGAAATTGGACAAACGTTTTAAAAGGTGTAGTGTCGGAAACAAGACACGGTGAAGTAAAGTTTTAATGTTTTTATTAGCTATAATATATTGTAATTGCCTCGCTCTATATTACATGGTTTCATATATCAATATGTAGATTACGTAGTGGGATGTGTTACCACATAAATAATAGATAAATCTAGTAGATAAGAAGTTATTTTCTGTAACACATTTGTTTGTAAATCCTGTTATTTTTAATTAAATAATTTACTACAGTTAATTATTATTTCTAAATATTACGATTTTCCATTATAAAGAGGAAAAACAGTGCGGTTGGAACAATAAACCTTGATTGCGACGATGATCGACCGAGCGTGTATAGGTACGCGTATGTACACAGGCGCGTGGCAGCCCTGACTGATTTGCAACTTAGAGTTGTCGCGCGCTGTACCTACAGCTGCAGGCACTCGCCTATGCCGGCCGAGATAATTACCTAATTATCTCGGCCGGCATAGGCGAGTGACAGAGGCCTGGTACTAGTCAGTCTGTGTTCAACTATCACTCGGGTCGGATGTTCCTATCGCAAGATCGTTGTTGGTTCACTCAGTTCCAATACGTCTCTAGAGTCTCTCTCAACTGAGCACTAGTGCTGTGTGTAATTATTCTCGTGAATACACTGAGTTTATTAATTTCTACGAGTGGATTTCATTTTTCCTGAGACCTAAACCAGAAGACCCTGTCGCCAGCGACAGCGGACGCTCATCCATCCCTGGCGTCGACCAGAATAACAATATACACCACTACAGTTTTATCACCCAAAAAAAAATTCTGGGTAATGAGTTATTGTTGTAGTGACAAAGGGGCGGAGCCGGTGTCGCAACAATATGCCCAAAAACAGAACATATTGCTTGTGAAAGCAATGATGACAGGAGCGTCGGCATAATGTAAACAGTTTACATTACTTGCATACTACTAAAGGTTATTCGAACATTGAATACTGATATCGCAGTGGATAATGAGTACATATTTTGATATCTTTGTGTGTGTGAATTTATAATGCGACACTGAGTTTCGAACTCAGCGCATTACTTAGCATCTCTCTATATCTCTATGGAAGCAAGTTAAATCCAAAATAACAGTCTACACCTTTTTAACCTCGTCAGGTAATAATTTTAATAAAATACGAAGCGTCATCTATCAATAGAGAATATATTTTAGAAGTTAATAAATTATACATAAAATATAAACACTAGTTAAATCGTAGAATTTCTAAAAACTAGTAAAGAAATCGTATTGAAAACAATAAAATATTTATTAAAACGTCAAATTATCGAAGATTTTGACTAAAGTTTTGAAAATATTTTATAACCTACATAGAAAACATTTAGGATTCTAATAGTGAAAGATTTTTTTTTCGTAGCCTATTGCCTTCAAACAAACAAATAATCAAATCTTTCCTCTTTTATGAGTATAGATTTAACAACAAAACTCTCTCGATACAACGCTTCTTTTTCTTCTTCACAAAACTCAAGCGGATAAATAAATAAACAAATCTTTGGACAATTTTACAGCGCCATCTAGTCCCAAAGTAAGCAACTAATATGCTTGTGTTAAGGGTGCTAGCCAGCTTATTGGATATACTACTTACATACTTTTTATAATTTATTTATTAAAGACCCAGACCCGTCAAAGAAATTATAATTCATCATTTCAATTTCTGCTCAGCCGGGAATCGAACCCGGGACCTCTCGGCATATTAGTCCGTTTCGAACCACTACACCAAACGGCCGACTCGAAACAGGGACCTCTCGACATAGTATCAAAAATATTTGGTCGCCGTATAAATCACCGCTTCACGACACGAACGCACGTAAACGTCATGGCGGGAAAAATGACACAGGTCCTGCCTCGACGGGCGCTCGCGCCATACTAATCGATGTCGGCTTGCGCATTGTAATTTATACTGTTATTCACATCAATATTTTGACAAAGTGGTTACTAGTATTTAAACAATAACTGTAGAAATCAATTCTCCAATGAATATTCTTTATTCTGGGATACTTTTATTGCTGTTATTGCTGTGTATTTAAACCAAAAATTACGATCAAAATGTGACGTAAATCTTAAAAATTTGCTAAATTATTTTTAGATTTTACTCAATAATGGTAATGAAATTCAAGAATCCGTTTGATTATTGGACTACAAGAATATATATCCGATGATTACTATATATTTTTAAGTTTATTATACGAGCATAAATAATAGATACAGGACTTTGAAAATGAGTCTGCGGCAATTTTTCCGTAAAATGGTTGTGGGAGATGGGGCACTGCAAATTAAGCAAAAGAGTTTTAGTAAATCCGTTACATTAATGGTCAACAACAAGGATTGACCTATCTTTCGCAGTTAATAAATAATCTCTGGGTGTTGCTTAAGATACTAATTCATGCTTCCGAAAGCTTAGAAATTCGCACGAAAATGTAAAATGGCTCTTAAATCCAATATTTGCAGTTGTTAGTGATTTCAGCGAGGAATTGTGAATTATACAAGTATTAAATGTAGTTTATTTGGCAATTTTTTATGTAAAACACCTGTTCTTTAAAATCAAAATCATTTGTTGCACTCTGTGACGTAGCAGTGTGTATATAATATCTTAAATGAAAGTTAAAAGCTTCATATTATAATATGAAAAAACAGGATACAGCTGTCGAACACAACATTCGTAAATAATTTTTTAAAGCGAAAATAAGGTGAAAGCATGATTCAATTTAATTAAGGTTATTTTATTTGTAATGTCAGTTTTCTCTTTTCACATTTCTAAGGAAAATACATATTTTGAAGGCGGTAATTTTATTACCTACTTCTTCTCTCCGCTTTTGAACATGTTTACTTCTGAAAAGTCCGACCACTGCCAAAAATTATACATTTAAAACAGTACGGAGACATAAATCACTATTATCATCACCATAAATCTATGTTTACGAGCACAGGTAGTCTCTAAATATAGCTCGTTCAAAAAACCCATCAAATTACCTACGTTATCTGTAACAGCTCATTATTATTATAGAACAGCTTTTGCTCGTAGCAGAATTTTATGTCATTGCTTAACATGTCGTCCTGTCATCTTTACCTAGTTTGCTTTGAAAGAGCACCATCATCATCATCTCATCCATAGGACATCCACTGCTGAACATAAGCCGCCCCCAATGCTTTCCATGTTGCCTGGTTGGTAGCGGCCTGCGTCCAGGCACAGGCAGGCGTGAAAGAGCACACATTTTTACAAGCTTTATAAACAAAACACTATCAGAATCTAACGGTCAAGGCTAAAACAGAGTGTGCGCTTTTTATAAGTTACATTGTATCTACATATTAATAAATCATTCAACTTTAAAAAAAAGTGTAGAGACGTTTAAAATAGTTTTATCCCGCTTCAAACTACAAAAATGTGTGACAATCCCCGCCCAGTTGCCGAGTAAGCTGTGTGACAGGCAACTTTAGTAGCTCTGCATGTCTATCCACTTACAAAAAAAGTCCTGCAGAGCAACATCTTGACACAAAATAATGGTTAAGGTCACAGAATGCAGCGATTTAGATATCAATTTTGGTATTTGTTATTTTTGTTATGGTGTTATGTTGGTATTTATTAATAAGGATTTATGTTTTCCTAGTGCTATTTTACAGAAGAATCAGTGCATAGTTCAAAATTTGTAATTAGGCCCAAACTTCCCATCCCATAAGCATCTCCCAATGTAGCTTATAGAATAAATATTTCTTAGTTCTTATTTTTTGGATCCTACTTATCCTATTTGATGTGATGTCGAATTATTTGTAACTAGCTTTCCGCCCGCGGCTTCGCCCGCGTGGAATTTTGTCTCGTCATAGAAAAACTTTATCGCGCTCGACCTTCTTTCAAAAACCAGGATAAAAAGTATCCTATGTCCTTTCCCGGGACTCAAAATATCTCTATGCCAAATTTCATCAAAATCGGTTCAGTGGTTTAGGCGTGAAAGCGAGACAGACAGACAGTTACTTTTACATTTATAATATTAGTAGATTTTACGATAATAAACGCGGTTTAAAATAATCCAACTAAACCTCCTGTGTTTCGCGCCATACGCCCATCTTAGTATTTTGACAGGTGACACGTGTCACTCCGACAGCGACGAATTTGTGCGTTTCGTTTTTGCATTTTTGACAAACATGTGTAGTACGAGTTTTTATTTTTATTTTTTGGGTGTCTGCGTCAGCTGATTGAGATTTCTTTTTGTTGCAGGTATGTTTGATGAAGCAGTTGACTTGACATGATGATGGTTCCATATAAAATAATTAGGTGAGTGATTTAATGTAATGTAATGGACCCTATAAAAATTTGTTTTTTATTTTAATGAAAAAAAGTTAATAGGGCATGACTACTATGACTACTATACTATGACTACTATACTATGATTAACATTTATTGTCGTATTGAAATAACTTACATCGAATACAATTTCAAATAAATTAAATGGTTAATCTACTATATAAAAATAAGTCGGGTTTTCCTCCCTGACGCTATAACTCCAGAACGCACGAACCGATTTCCACAATTTTGCATTCGTTGGAAAGGTCTCGGGCTCCGTGAGGTTTATAGAAAGAAAATTCAGGAAAATTTAACAAACGAAATTCCACGCGGGCTAAGCCGCGGGCGGAAAGCTAGTTTAGTATAATTATTGAGCATCAAATTGTTCATAAACATCCAACTCAAAACAATTTGCTCTGCCAACTACACCACACACAACTCACGCCGAACACCAACAGGCCATAAACTCTCCTAAATAGGATCCCTTGGGAAGCGCCCCAGTATATCCGTCAACAGCCCGAATGGTGGGTTTAGCTGCGACACGCCGCTGCCACCGGGACACAAAGACTACTTGACGGAGCGGGAAGAATTTAGATGGGAATAAAACAATGACTTTTTAAGGAAACGGCACGCAGACACGGTTCAACGTGACAAAAAACAAACTTCAACTAAAAGAAAGTACATAATTATCGTGTCGTTAATTGATATATCAATTTTAAGGAGGTTTGTAAATTCCTATCCAACTTTTCAGACCTAGTCTGTTGTGTGTAGTGAAAGTACTTACATCTTTATATTTAAAAAATTGAATGTGGGAAACTTATTTTTTTGTTACTGACCAAGAAACATTTTGTCATTTCCTTGGGCAGATTTTTAACAGATAAATTAATTTTTATTGCACCTATCTTTTAGTCAACCTCAAAGCCGGAGTCTTTCCAATGCTCGATGCATTCTATTCTCGAAAAAAAAAAACACTAGAATAAGCCCAAGTAAAAAGAAAATCGTCTGTCGACCGGGCTTTACATTTCCGCTGTTATTAAATTAGTTTTACGGTCTCCGTGAATAAATCTGTCAACTGACCGACTGTTTGGTTTAACTGTAACACGTAGTTACTACTTGGGCGGGAAAACCATTTCTAGCTAATAAACGACATAGAAATAGATCGAAAATAACAACATAATAGATTTTTTTATTTTTGTATGCAAGACAAGGCAGGTTTTTGACTGCAATCGCGAAATTTGTATTAAATCTGCGTTTTCTTTTTTTTGCAAAGATGTTTTATAACTCTTTTCTGCTTACTCTTTACTTCAAAACTTTTTTACGTACGGCATTATGCGTTAAAAGCCAGGCAAACCATGAATCTTGCGTTGAAAGTTGCGTTCAAAATCTCCACATAACATCCAGGATTCATATTTATCACGATGAAAAATTGATATTTAATGCTGCAGGTTTTTTAGTGCACTCGCTGCCTCGCTGCACGGCCGGAGCCATCAATCAGGACATAAAAAAGAACCTTTTAAAAATAAACGCGCGAAATCTGAAGGCGTCATGTGTTACTGAGTTCCGTGAAAGGATAACGAAACCTTTTTTCTTTTCCCCGGAGAGATTGTGAAATATTATAAAAATATCGAATAATAAGTTAGCTTTACCTTTAAATAATACCTACGTAGAGATTTCCATTTTTTTGCACAAAAATTTTTTCAGTCCTTTGGAACATAATGTTCATCAATATAGGTTCAGGTTACTTGGTAAAAAGAAATTACATACATATTTTAAAAGCTAACTAAACATTTCACTTTTGCTAGTAGGTAAGTAATTTGCTTACTTCAGAAACGCTTCATTTTTCACACTTACTTGCATTTGTTATGAATTTAAATAAAAAATCAAGATTAATTTAAGAAACACTCATCTTTACGCTCGACGCGCTCGTAAAAATGTAAACGATTTTTAAATGTACGGAACAGCTTGTACTCCCGATTCGCACTTGTCATTCTTTACTTTTAATTTTGTTTTACTTTTAATATCGCGTTGTCGCTGGCAATCATGTTTTGTGCCAGTCGCCGCGGAATTAATTTGGGATACATTTCAGTTTTGGCGGGAAACGGGCGCTAATTGGCGCGCGGGTGACGGGTGTTATGTTTCTTCGACACGGGTGCCTGGAATTAACTGTAAATGATAAACCTTTTTGATTGATATCAAGTACGAGTAATTAGCTTCGGACATAAATATTTCACACTAGCTTTCCGCCCGCGGCTTCGCCCGCTTAGAATGTTGTCTGTCACAGAAAAACAATATCGCGCTCGTATTTTCTCACCGTTTAGTAGAGATGAAACGGATAGTTGTTTGGCCGGATACCGGATATCCGGCCAGCTGCTAGGCCGGATAGCCGTATATCCGGCGGCCGGATAGTTGGCCCATTGTCTCGTTGCATGTCGTGACGAGTTTAGCGTCGCACAGGCTGGTGCTTCGAACGCGGCAGTGAGTCTAGTAGACTAGACAGACAAGTCACACTTTTCGAAAATCTTATCCGTCTGAATCCGAATAGAATGTCAGATTTTGCAACTTGTCTTAGGGGCAGATCAATTCGGGCGATTCCGGTTGCCATCGTGAGTGTGTGATTGAATAGCGAAAATTAAATTAGTTTACTTGCTGCGTAATCTGACTGAACTACATCAGCCTACAACATCAAACTACAAAAGCCGTCATTATTATAAGATATTTTATTGATATTTACCTCAAAGATTAATGCATTTCACTTTATTGTCGTAGTTTTTTAATATCCGGTATCCGGCCGGATAGTGAGTTACTATCCGGTATTCGGCCGGATAGTAAATTTAGGCCGGATATCCGGCCTACCGGATAGTTACCGGATATCCGTTTCATCTCTACCGTTTAGACCTACCCTGGACTACGAACATCAATTCATTTTTATTTATAGAAGATTACAGAACTTATAAACTTTTGCAAGCCACGTTTTACGAGTATGTTACCTGAAATCTTTTTAATACCATTAAGTATGTTTATCGAAAATTAGTAATTTATGTTTCTAATATAAAACGCTCATCCTAACATTTTTCATCGACTTATCTACTACTTTAGCACATGATTAGAGGTAAGAGGCAACAAACTACGCTTACAACTTTTCGAAAAAGTGAATATTGTGATTGGACACATGAATCAAATCTTTCAGCACATAAATTACGAGTGAAGTCGAGACAGATCGCTGGTTAAAATTAATACGTTAACAACATGACATTACAAATGTACCGCTATTAAACTTAATAATATTTACACATGCCACTTTCCGCTGTCATTTTCGTCACGTTGTCCGACAAAATGAAATCGTAAAAGTGGCGTCGTACGATCGGTCGCGCGATAACGTGCTAGATCGGTCGCTCGATACGATGGTTTGTCGCGATAACACGCTGTCCTTACGAATTTCGGCGCTTTTATTTTATGTCATCGTTGTGAAGTGTTTCCATGGATGTTTGTGGCGCTTTGTTACGTTTTATCGTCCTATTTGGTGTTACGGGCGATGTAATCTATGATTATATTGTCAACACAAACTGTGGTTGAATAAAAAGCATTAAAAGACAAACACCGCGGCACCGGAGGTGATTGATTGAATATTATGAAATTGCGGTCTTCCGATGTAATTTCCTCGCTCGTTCTCAATTTCTTTTCAGATTAAATTCATAAGATTAAAACCAAATTAATGTCAAAAAAATCTGCAAATGAGTGCATGTAACTGGACTTTTATCATAAAAAAAATGTGTGTTGATCAAAAGGATTATTATTTAATAATCATCAAGGTTAGATATTTTTTTTTTATAAATTGTGTAAAAGTTCAATTTCCCATTCGATTTTCGACCGTTTTTAAAATCATCGCAAGCGCAACTCCACCCGTTACATCGCGGAATCGATCAATCGATACTGAAATAGCCGTTTGAAGCGGCGCATCAAAGGCTGCGCGTGCGCGTCTTCGACAGGTTTTATGCTCGCGAGCTCGTAGTCGTAGGTAGCTGGTTGACTGAAGCCCGATCGAGATACGAGAAGTTATGTTTTCTCTCGTGTGGCCGACTTTCTTATGTTGGTAACTTGCTACTACCTACTTGCGTTACGTACATTTCGAACTCCTCCTATGTTCGTCTGATTAATTTCGTTGCGGGTCCAATGACAGTTTAACTTTCCCCGGGACAAACTTGGCCTTCATTGGTTGGGTTTTTGTGGCGGTCAAGCTGTAGNCCCCGGGACAAACTTGGCCTTCATTGGTTGGGTTTTTGTGGCGGTCAAGCTGTAGATCCTGGCTACAAAGGAGTTGCAGTGGTGGGAACGAGAGGTGGGAATAGTCCCGTACATACGTTACATTTAGGTTTTACTAAATGAGAATGTAAGAAGCAAATTGCAATAATTCGTCGTTTTACAAACCAGTCGTCCGCATTTTTTAATCAATATTAACATAAATTCGAACACGTTGTAGTCCTAATTTTATTTTGCCCTGCTACCACAACAATAAAAGCAGCAGCGAAGCAAAAATTTTTAATACCTGTCTCATCTGTGGATAAATACTCACTACATAAAATAACGGACAAATGAACAAAAATTGCAAATAATTATACGCCTCCTGTATGTACGAAACTTAAAAAATAACGCGATACAACGCATCTTATAGATTGGTACGTTTTTCAGCGGGACGTAAACAAGACGCAGACAGATGTGACGTCACGTGCGCGTGCGTCGTGTCGTTGGCAGCCAATAAGCCGCGACCGCAGCGCCCTCGTCTAAACACGGAACTTACAAATGTTTTATTTTATTATTTTTCTTGAGAGAGCCAAAAGATCACGTCCACACTGAAAAGTTTTACAAAATGTTTTTGAAAAAAGAAAAGATTAATCCCTTCATGAAAGAATTTATTTTGTATGTTTGTAGTGGTTTTGAAACAAAATAAAATTATAAAAAACATAAACCTTCCTTCTGACGCAGTCGAATAATAAGTAGGTACCTACATGAAAATATGATTTGAAAAATCTCAAAGTGATTTTGATAAGAAATAGAGAAATGGAAAGGACTATTTACAGTAATTATTTTATGAATTTGATAGAAAACTCTTTAAAATTAACTTAGCTCGATTCTACCAGCTGTTCCAAGTTCCAAGCGACCCCATTCCAATTATGTCCTTTAGCGTAGATCAGTCGCGCGATACAGCGCGCTAAATAAATCAATGCGCGAACAACACGCGCGCTTTGCAGCGGTTTAATTAAGCGAGAGATAAATCAGCGGATTATTCAACATCAAAACTCATGCGCAAGACATAGGAAAAACAGAACAGTAACTAAAGTAAGGCGCTGGATGCAGGCCGCTACCAATCGCGGGATATGGAAATCATTGGGGGAGGCCTATATTCAGCATAAGGAAATCATTAAGGGAGGCCTATAATTCAGCAGTGGACGTCCTGTGGCTGAAATGATGAACTGAAGTAAAAGTTCCTTGCGGTGTAGCGCAGTTAAGACTTGAAACACAGCTTTTTATCAATCTGCAATGAGAATTTTTAATGCATGAGTAAAAAATTTAAGATTTTTTTGGTCCCAACATAATAAATAATTTATTTTCTTCAACGTCTACCTGTATACCTTTCAAAACTTAACAATATTTACTGGTTTTGCTGTTAATATCAGTTAATAAAAGAAATCAAATATTTCCTAAGATTTCGACTCTACATATAAAAAGTTCTACTAATCTACATTGTTGAACTATAATGAATTAGCTCTTCTTTTTGGGCTATGGCAAGTATTTGCGAGCTTAGCATTTGGTCTTTTGAGGCAAAGCAACAAGTGTAGCTTAATAATGTGATCGCGTCAACGAGTGTCAACATCATAGTAAATAAATCCAGGCGTACGGTAACCAAGTCTCGAGTGTTCTAAGAATTGTTGTAGGTAGACGAAGTTGGCTATTAAAACATACAAAAATATGAATTGACAACTGGAGATAATTATCTTCGTCTCTTACGTACGAGTATAAGTACTTACTGAAGTTGTTACAGCCCTCATTAAGGAAGAAGAAAACGCATAAAACGCTGAAATAATTTTGATTTATTTTCATAAAAACGAGGTAAAATGAAGTCTGGAGAAGAACATTTAAGTTATCTTTAGTAGAATATAAATACTTCCAGAGGGTGCAATGTGGGAAACGTCATTTTTGGAAAAATACTCACTCTAGATAAGTGTACGAAAACTTATATTGCATTTGGGTGAATATCAACAAACTCGTTTTTTGCCTAATTCCGGTGGCGAATTTTAATTTCCACTTTCCAAAACTTTTTTGTGGCAGAAATAATAGTAAATAACTTGTATTATTCAATGATATGGTAGAGATCAAAATATTATTAATAGTTCTCGAGATATGTCAATTTGAAATTATCAAGAGCCACCGGAATTAAGAACCAATCCACCGAAATTTCTTTATACAGCGGACTTCGGAATGTTACGGATGATTGTCTCAAATTACTTATTTATTTGTAATCAATTAAGTATTATTATCCAGTAAAGATGTTTATAATTAAAAACAATATTCAGGCCTGTGTTGTGACCCTAAAAAAGCATCAAATCTTCCCACGTGAGTCGTAATAGCCGACTAAGGAATCAAAATACTGGAGTGTGGGCTACAGCATCTTTCCGGGTATTATACTACCATACTGGAACTACCAACCAGCCTGCTAAGCATGGTGATAACGGCAAAATCCCTCCACAGAGAACAAATCCAAAACTTTCCGGCTCTAGCCGCCAACAG
>NW_021132004.1:0-920 GCF_004193835.3 Ostrinia furnacalis
CGCGAGATCGACCAGGAATTCATTGACCGGCTGGCGAGGGAGATGAAGCCGGGGGCGGCTCCGGCCACCCGTATCCGTCAGATCTACACGCCAGTCAGCGCCGTCATGAACTTCGTGGCGCCGAAACTCTGCGACCCGGTTCGCTTTCGCAAGCCCGAGGGGGCTGGAAAGCGCGTAGATTATCTGACCCCAGCCGAAGCGGAAATCCTGTTGGGGTTTCTCCCGGCCCATCTTCAGCGCCTCGTCACCTTCTATCTCGCCACCGGATGCAGGGCCAGCGAGGCGCTTGGGCTGGAATGGCGGGACGTGTCGTCCAAGGGGGAGCGGGTCGTCTTTTGGGACACGAAGATGGGCTATGCAAGGGGCGTTGACGTTCAGCGCCGCGCACAACGCACCCTACCCGCCCGGCCGGATGAAAACGCCTTTGTCTGGCTGAACGCCAAGGGCGAGCCGTGGCACGGATATGACGCCATCAATCTGATGCTCCGGCGGCATTGCGAGGTGCGGCGCCCGGACGGGTCGCCATGCAAGCGCACAGACCCCGGCCCCCGCTTCCGGCCGGTCCATTGCCACCTGTTCCGACATACCTGGGCCACATGGGCTTATGCGGTGACGAAAGACCTAACGTTCCTCATGGCGCAAGGAGGCTGGAAAAGCGCCACCATGGTCATGCGATACGCCCACGCGGCGAGCGACGACCTTGCGCATGACGTTCGGGCGCACGGATGGGAGATCAGGAAGGGGCTGGGGAGCAAGATGGGACGACCTATTTTAGGGGCCGGTTTTGCTCAATGATTACAACATCTTGCTGTAAAGCAGCGCATCCTTGGTAAGGCTGAGGTCGTGGGTTCGATTCCCCCCGGCGGCACCATCTGAACCCTTGGAAATCCAAGGCTTTTTACCAATCAATCAGAACCACC
>NW_021132005.1:0-634 GCF_004193835.3 Ostrinia furnacalis
GAGATTTATATATAATAGAAACTAAAAATAAACTGTTCTATGTTAAGTTGATTGAGTATATTTCCATAAAAGACAATACATAACCAAACGATGCTGCGTGTAATGGATAAAAGACGTAAAGTTATCATTTGTGTAAATGAAAACATACTTTTTTTGGTAAATGTTGCCATTATGTAAACATTTGAGAGCTGCTTAGCTGATCACTGCTTCAAATCCGTTGAGTAGCGTTTGAGAATACCATTTAAAATTGAAGGATACTTAAATTTAGGAGCCCGTCAGCTGAGTGACAGATTTGAGTAGTGTTTCAGTATTCGGCCGTTACCCCCTTACTAATAAAACTTACACGCTCGTTGATCAGTGTTTTAAAGTGACGTTTAGTATAGAAATGACATTTTAAAACAGTGATCAACAACTGTGTAACTTTTTATTAGTAAGGGGGTTAGAATATTACATAAACGGATAGACACTAAAACATGAAAGGGACTCAATATGTACAGTCGCGGAATGAAAAGGTTCGTCACCTTAGTGTCGGTTTTCGCTTGCACTATAGTCCGATTTTTAATTCGACGGAATTCTGACAGCTGTCATTTTTTGACAATTCAGATGTGATAAGCCTTTTTTGCTTTGAATTATT
>NW_021132006.1:0-683 GCF_004193835.3 Ostrinia furnacalis
AGGATATGTTATTGTTGGTTCCGCTCCCGTCAGTGTTGATATGACCCAATGTATAAACACCACGGTTTCTTCTTGTTGTTATTCTTCCGCGCCCCTCGAGTCTGTAGTCCGCAAGTTTTGGGAATTGGAGGAGGTAAGTATGCCTCCAATATTTAGTCCAGGCGATAAGGTCTGTATCAAAGTCAAAGTCAAAGGGGCCGTTCAAGTATTACGTAAGCAGATTTCTTACCATTTTTTACCCCCCCCCGCCCCCCTTGTCATCAAAAGTAATCAAAGCACTTACCCCCTCCCCCTATGCTTGCGTAAACATTTTTAGTTATAAATGTTTTTTTATATTGTCATTTTTAACCTTTAACCGACGACGTGATTTTTTTGTCACGCCGTCTGCGACGTGCGGTCTGTGGGACCGCTATACCGTTTACTCAAAAAGTAATCATCTCTTGTATAAAAGTATACTGAATTTATATTTTTTGAGAACATTATAGTATTACAAATAAAGATACGTATAATTTGTGAAGAATCAATGTATATTATTAATTTAAATATGGCTAAGACTTTTTTGGCCCTTATTTTCATTGAAATTACACTAGAGTTCAATAATACATATATGTCGGCGCGCGGGGCGCAATAAATTAAATAACTTAATGTTATAGTTCTCACAACACTTTCAATGTGTTAGCTAG
>NW_021132007.1:0-795 GCF_004193835.3 Ostrinia furnacalis
AATTTCCATTTTTAAAAATTACCTATCGATAGCTTACTTTATTCTGATGAATAAATGCCATTACAAGTTTTTCTCTAAAACTGATAATTTGGCTAGAAAAAAAAATTTTCTATCTACGCAGTACGCCGGCAGCGTTCGGATCGGATATAATGACGTCATCGTCCCCGCGCCGGGCGGTCAGTGAACTTTTTTAGTAATTTGGCCATAACTTCGTCAATTTTTGTCGTAGAACAAAAATTTTTGCACTGTGTATTAAGGATTTCTTAGCCCTATAAATCTGCATTCACAGCTAAAAATCGAAATGATCCTCATTCTTCTTTTCAAAGTAGAAATATTATGGCATCCTATGTATCTGTCGCAGGCAAATTGTATGATTCCGCATTTTACAAACGGCGTCGTCAGTTTACAAACGCTCGCTGTTCTATGAAATGCCGAAGGCAAATTGGCGACTCGTTCAATTGATACAATTTCGACTATGATTGTTGCAATAGGGTGACCATCATAAAACACATGTTGGACAAAATATCAGACTTAATTTCAGAAATCAGGTAGGTATCTATTCAGGTAAGACAAACCTAAAATACTAGCTACTCCTAAAGTAATTAAAATATTTTCGTAATAAAAACAACACTAAACTAATTTAAACTATTGACGTACCTATAGGTAGGTACATAAAACTATGACATAAAATAAGTTTCGATAGTCAGTCCTTTAATTAAGTCTTACATTTTAATTATACCTACCTAGAAGAAGTCTAGAAGACAACACAATATATTTTTAAATCAATAATATTCC
>NW_021132008.1:0-1303 GCF_004193835.3 Ostrinia furnacalis
GTCAGAATACAGCACTTTTTTTTATTGGCCGACATTTTTGATTTTGAACAAAAAATGTATGAATCGTCGATGAATTTTAGATCTCAAATACTCGACGCATAGTGGTGCTACAGCTTTGGTGCCATAGTAACAAATGCTAAGGCGGACGTATTCTGTCAGAATACAGCTTTTTTTTTTATTGGCCGACACTTTTGATTTTGAACAAAAAATGTATGAATAGTCGATGACTCTTAGATCTCAAATACTCGACGCACAGTGGAGCTACGGCTTTGGTGCCATAGTAACAAATGCTAAGGCAGACGTATTCTGTCAGAAAACAGCACTTTTTTTTTGTTGGCCGACACTTTTGATTTTGAACAGAAAATGTATGAATAGTCGATGACTTTTAGATCCCAAATACTCGACGCACAGTGGTGCTACGGAATACAGCACTTTTTTTTGTTGGCCGGCACTTTTGATTTTGGACCAAAAATATATGAAACGTGGATGATGTCCTTTGATATCATCATTTTATTTTTTTTAATTTTCATACAAAATAAATTGTATAAATTCGGATTTGTATGAAAATTAAAATAATAAGAAAAATTAAATTAATTCGCTTCCCCACGCGATCCATTTCCACCGAAGCGGAGCGGAGAGATGTGGAAATAATTAAATCTGATTGGTTATTCAAAACACTTCACTGCCTCGCTCCGCATTGGGGGAAACCGGGCCTTCAGCTATTTTAGAACTAAACTATCGTTATTCATAGCTGGGCACCGTTAATCAAATAGTTAACTTCTTTAATCGTTAAACCGTTAATAAAAAAATTAACTTCGTTAAACGTTAAAACGTTACATTTAGCAAGATTTAACGCAAGTTAACGTTAACCCTATACTTGGCAACAGCGGTTTTGGTTAATATTTGTGATTTCCACTATAAATATTGGATTTATTACGAGTAAAAATCATGTAAAAAATACGAAAAAAAATCTTGGGTATATAGTTTTGGAAATATAGTATGTATCTTTAAGTGCACATTGCCAGCTTTGTAGTAAATTAAAACATGGTTTATTTGTTAGAAGAAATTAGTTATTTAAATGAAAATTACTACAAAACCTTAAGCTATTCTTTATTTGAAAAATAAAAAATAAATATCTTTTACAAAAAACTGAAAACAAAGTAAAAAAATCACTTCAAAGTCTGTAACGCCTTGCAAGTATAGCTGCATTTGGATGTATGAGAACCACTCCATCAGCGTCGTTGGAGTATCTCCTGAACCTCAGACCCCTCTTACCATCCAGGAGAAGCAAATGCAGATAGAA
>NW_021132009.1:0-671 GCF_004193835.3 Ostrinia furnacalis
CAAAAAGTTTGTTCTAGAAATGAATTCGCCATCTTTTAATTATCCGAAAATGATACCACACTTGCCCTAATACCGATAGTTTTGAAGATATGGGCCTTAAAGTGAAGCGCGGCGGAAGGAAACTTGCCCCCCCTCCCCCTGCTACCACAGGGGGGGCTCCCGATGTCTACCGACGGAAATCCACTCAGGAGCACCCAAAGAAACACTGTTGCAAAAATGAGCCTTCTATACCAAAGTGGAGGGGTCTCCATACAAATCATTGCACTAAATTCCCTACTATATAGGCTATAGGGGTAAAACAGGATCCACGCATACAAAGTCGCGGGCGGCCGCTAGTGCGCAATATATTGTTTGGATAAATTATCTATCAAATTATTATCTTCTTAGTTTCTTCTCCCTTTTCTTTATTTTAAGAAATGCTGTCAAAATATCTGATTACTTAACTAAAACTTGTAATATTGTTTAAGATGAGCTGCCTGCAGGATCTGTTGCAACAGCCACTTTTCTGGAGCATTTTAACAATTTATTTGATTTACTTAATGCGCATGCATTCACCAGACTGGCAAGAAGGGAAGCAATCAGTGTGTATAATATTAATTAAAATATTTTGTTTAATAGAGAACAGAAGGTTCTCCACTGAATCTGCCTAGTAAAGGCTGCCAAAAAAAAAT
>NW_021132010.1:0-1706 GCF_004193835.3 Ostrinia furnacalis
CGCCGGCGGGGCGCTTCGCTGTAGGTAATTATCGGATGTACCGCGCGGAGTGAGCCAGGCCTGCGGAGGCGAACGCGGGGAGGCTTGCGGGTGAGTGCGAGGGAGAGTAGCATTCCAGCGAAGTGCACAGAGCCCCGATTACGGTAACTTTTAACGTCTACAATCCAGACGCGTTTCTGATTCTGCAATACGATTGGTCAAAACAGCTGACGTGCGCTGTTGAACGACCAATCGTATCGCAGAATCGAGAAGCGTGTCTGGATTGTTGACGTTAAAAATTACCGTAATCGGGGCTCAGTTAACTCGATCGGGCTTTAAGTGTAAGGCCGTATACAGAAAGAAAGCTGGAAACTTATAAGCGCTTACCGGCGCTTGACAGCGCTGGTGACCTGCCCAGGAAAATATGTATATGAATGCGCGCTGATAAGCACTGAACAGCGCTGACAAGTTTCAACACGCGCTGGTCAGCGCTAGACGCTGCCATATAAAATGCCATTCAACTTGCTTCCTTTGTGAACGAACGGACAGCGCTGGTAAGCGCTCATAAGTTTTCAGCTTTCTTTCTGAATACGGCCTAAGTAAGTAGGTATTGAATATTTATTCTAATCAGTAATATTGTGATAGTATTTATTTACCTTTTGAGGTAGCCTATAACCAAAATATTTGCTGATCATTTTTACATATTGTAGGTATAAACTCATTTTTAAGTATACAAATTAATATGCTCAATAAAAAATTATATTATATCTGTCTTTTATTTTATTTCATACCCTTAGTTTATGAAAGTACGGAAGAATTGTAGGTATACCTAGGTAAAAACATCCTGTATATTTTATGAAAATTTTACAATTATGATTTAGTGGGGCTGCAGGGGATACTAATGCCCGTTTTTTCCGTCAATCCCTAATTTGTAAGTGACCCCTATGGTAACACCTAACAGGAATTTAGTTTTCATAGGGGTCACTTAAAAATTAGGGATTGATGGTGAAACCGGGCATAAGAATTCCGTGGGCGTCCCCCAGGTACACCTAAAAATGGTTGTCGTTAGAAAAATGAAACAAAGATATAAAAAATGCAGTATATTTACAATATAGGTACTTGTACAAAATCGTCTCACACTTACGTTGGTACGGTCTACAGAATAGAGTATTTGATTCATAAGTAGGTATAGTCCGGTCGCCGAGCACGTAGAATTTCGTCCAATGACCCCAAGCTACCCATCCCTATCGCTCGCGCGTAATTATATTGCTGTCGCGACTGTGCGACGGGCGCCCGCAGTGAGTGTGCGAGCGCGACAGCAACATAATTACGCGCGCGATGGGTAGCTTGAGGTCATTGGACAAAATTCTACGTGCTCGGAGACCGGGCTTTAGTTAGGGCACGTTTTACTACAGAAGATTTAATACATGCTACGATATACAATATTTTTCAAATACAGCTTCCTAATTATCTATCACAATCTCTTTCTATTTATTAAAAAATGTATTTTATTTATAGGCCCCAGCAACATTACTATCTAGCGCTTAACTCAGCCGCAGCAGATTTTGCGGCGTCAAACGTCAGCGAGACTTGTATCATAGTAAATACAAATGAGTAGGTCATCTTCATAGAAACGCACGGGCGCAGTTAGTATGTGCGCGCCAACACGTATGCGGCGCGCACGCACACACTGACGGAGCCAGTCGTGGTTGCGCCGAATTTTGTCA
>NW_021132011.1:0-764 GCF_004193835.3 Ostrinia furnacalis
TTAAACACAGACTTAACTACGTATAAATGACTAGATCGTTTAGAATTCTAGAATTTTAATCTACATAGTTAGCTGGATTAGCGAGAACTCATCCCAGTGAGGCAACTTGGATGTGTGTCGCAATACGGCCTCGATTCGAACGTGAATATATTGACTACGTGACGGCGGGACGTATTTATATGGCAGTCCTGTAGTTATAGCGGCGCCTAAAACAAACTAGACTGTTTGAAGTGTCAAAATAAAGAATACTAAATATCGTCCGTTCGTTCTTTCGTTCGGTTCAGCCAAATGACGTCCACTGCTGGACAAAGACTTCCCCCAAGGTTTTCCACAATGAACGGTCCTGCGCTGCCCGCATCCAGGCTCTTCCCGCGACCTTCACCAGATCGTCGGTCCACCTAGTAGGAGGCCTGCCCACGCTACGTCTTCCAGCCCTACTAAATATAAAGAATAGTAATCTAGCTTTTGCCGGCGGTATCGCCCGAGTTAATTGCGTTTCTCGCGACGTTCGCCTCAAGTAAATTCCTACCAAACAATACTTTGTAAGCACTTTGTAAGCACACTTTAGTTAGACCACAGAACAATAATATGTACCTACCACGTTATACTAACCCCCTCAGGGCATTTAGGGTAAGTTGTATTAAAACTTATATTTTGCGGGGCACCACGTAATTTGAATATATACCATATGAAAGTCTTTCATTATTTTTTTTTTAATTTTTAAAAGACATTTAGGGGTCGCTACAAAGGTTTGAATTTTAAGT
>NW_021132012.1:0-1085 GCF_004193835.3 Ostrinia furnacalis
TCTAACACGGCCATACTGACATGTACTTCGTTCTCGAAGTACTTTTCGATTTTATAAAAACAATACAGTGTTTACATTATAATTATTCAAAATTAGCCTGATGTTATAACTACAGGAATAGCCACAGGCATTAAGCCACAAATATTTAGTCATAGTTACTTAGCCACAGGCATAGTCATAAATAAGTATTAAGCCAGTTATTTAGCCACAGGCACAGCCACCAGGCACAGCCACAGCCACAGTCATAAGTATTTAGCCACAGGCACAGACACAGGCACAAGTATTTAGCCACAGACACAAGTATTTAGCCATCAGGCACAAGTAATTAGCCATCAGGCACAAGTATTTAGCCACAGGGACAGCCACAGGCACAGCCACGGGCACAGCCACGGGCACAGCCACGGGCACAGCCACGGGCACAGCCACGGGCACAGCCACAGGCACAGCCACAGGCAGTTTCTTATTGAACATTATATTTGCGTTTGGCACATACATAATAATTACCAATTATAAAATACCACAATCGCTCTGTCAGCCCTGACATCTATTGATCATTTCCTTGGGCCAATACTGCTTACTTTCTTATGAAACTATAATTAACACTAATTTTCATTCCTCTCAGAGCAAAACAATTAGGCATGTTATAAATATTGACTATGCAATATTATTACTTGAATTAAAAATAAAATAAGGTCCTTTGAATTTTAAGATACCTAAAACTTTTTTCACCAATGGTTTTGGGACAAGTAAGTATACCAAATCACCTACTTGCAATGTTAATATTGTCTCGAAAAGCCTTGTAAAGGAAACTGAAACCATTTCACACAAAATTGGACCCTTTTTAAAACTAGCTGACCCGGCGAACTCTGCTCCGCCCTAAAGGCAACAAATAAGCAAATCTTTCCTTATTTGCTCACCGTTTAGACCTACCCTGGACTACGACAAACATTTTAACACCAAAATCAGCTCAATCGGCCCAGCCGTTCTCGAGTTTTTATCAGAGTAACGAACATCAATTCATTTTTATTTATATATAGATAGATTACCAGACCCTTACTAAAAATTGTGTTGAATTCAGCAATAAT
>NW_021132013.1:0-6983 GCF_004193835.3 Ostrinia furnacalis
AGCTATAAGTTTCTATTCGGGGCCGTCCGTCGTGCACAGTAATCGCTACCTTCTCATAGTCACAGCTTAGCAGACTATAGTGTAAATGAAGGATTAAAGAGAGAAAAAGAAAGAGAGAGGGAAAGAAGAGCGTCCATACATACTCAAGAGTAAATCGCTGCTTCCCAGCTGCCATTATCACCCCTATTCCAGACACTAAAGTACCAGGCGCCCAGAGCTAGCCAAGAGGTATCAATACCTGCGTCGGCCAAATGCCTACATGCTAATATCTCCCTTATCCCAGTCACAATAAGGTGACCTTTGTTGTCCATCTGCAGCCAGTTTAACACGGGTCCGCAGTCGCCGTTGAGCGAGTCGTCGGCGATGATGGACAGGTGGTGGGCATAGTACCAGAGAACGTGAGAGAGAAAAGGAAAAAGAGAGTGAGGGAAGAGGAAAAACTTATACAAAGCGCGTCATGTACCAGGCGCCCAGAGCTATCCAAGAGTAATCTCTGCCTTTTCATAGCTATTGCTACAACTTAACATACCATGATAAGTGTGTGATGGAGAAAGAGAGAGAGACGGATAGAAAGAATTTAAAAAAAAGAGAGAGGAGAAAAGAAGAGTGTGAGCGTCAATGTACCAGGCGCCCAGAGATACCCAAGAGTAATCGAAGAAGCTGCTTCCTGGGTCTAGTATTGCAGGGGCAATACTAAAAGGGATTCTAGACAAAAAGTATCAGGCGCCCAGAGCTAACCAAGAGGTATCGTTGCCTCTTGCTAGACCGTGCGAATTGAGTGCCAATATCACCCTTATCCCAGTCACAATAAGGTCACCTTTATTATCCATCTGCAGCCAGTTCAGCACGGGCCCGCAGCCCCGTAGTGAGCGAGTCGTCGAGGTGGTGCGCGTAGTGCGCTATGGACCCCGGTGGTAGTGCTCGTCGTGTTGGGGAGACAACACGACGGAGAGTGAGGCAAAAAGAAAGAAAGAAAGAGAGAGAAAGAGAGCGGAGATGGTCCAACTAGCAATGCGTCAATGTACCAGGCGCTCAGAGCTACACAAGAGTAATCGCTACCTTCTCATAGTAGCACCTGTAACGCCCCTGGGTCTGCGGGTGTCTATGTGCGACGGTAATCACTTACCATCAGGTGATCCGTCTGCTCGTTTGCCTCTTGTCACATAAAAAAAAATTGTCACAGCTTAGCAGACCATAGTGTAAATGACGTAAAAAGAGAGAAAGAAAGAGACAGGGAAAGAAGAGCGTCTATAGATACTCAAGAGTTCGCTGCTTCCCAGCTGCCATTATCACCCCTATTCCAGACACTAAAGTACCAGGCGCCCAGAGCTAGCCAAGAGGTATCAATACCTGCGTCTGCCAAATGCCTACAAGCTACTATCACCCTTATCCCCAGTCACAATAAGGTGATCTTTGTTGTCCATCTGCAGCCAGTTCAACACAGGACCGCAGTTGATCGAGTCGTCGGCGATGATGGACAGGTGGTACGGGTAGTGCGCTATGTGCCAATAGTAGTGAGATAGAAAGAAAAAGAGGGAGAGAGAGCGGAGATGGTCCAACTAGCAACGCGTCAATGTACCAGGCGCCCAGACCTATCCAAGAGTAATCTCTGTCTTCTCATAGCTACAACTTAACCACTCATACCATGATAAGTGTGTGACGGAGAAAGAGAGGGACAGATAGAAAAAGGAAGAGAGACGGAAAGAAGAGTGTGCGTCAATGTACCAGGCGCCCAGAGCCGACCAAGAGGTACCGCACCGCTGCCTTTTACTAGACTGCGAATTGTGGTGCGAATATCACCCCTATCCCAGCAGCATTAAGGTCCTCTTACCCTTGTTGTCTATCTGCAGCCAATTCAACACGGGCCCGCAGTTGAGCGAGTCGTTTGCGATGATGGACAGGTGGTGCTCGTAGTGCGAAGAGAGAGAGAAAAGGAAAAAGAAAGAGAAGAAGATGAAACAACATATACAACGCGCGTCATGTACCAGGCGCATAGAAATACCCAAGAGTTAGCTGCTTTTGTTTGCCAATATCGCCCCCATTCTAGTACTACTAGTAATCTCTGCCTTCTCATAGCCACAACTTAAACATACCATGAATAGTGTGTGATGGACAAAGAGAGAGAGAAAGAGTGATACAGATAGAATTAAAAAAGAGAGAGAGGAAAAAAGAAGAGTGTGAGCGTCAATGTACCAGGCGCCCAGAGATACCCAAGAGTAATCCAAGAAACTGCTTCCTGGGTCTAGTATTGCAGGGACAATACTAACTAATAGGGATTCTAGACAAAAAGTACCAGGCGCCCAGAGCTAACCAAGAGGTATCGCTGCTTCTTGCTAGACCGTGCGAGTTGGGGTGTCAATATCACCCTTATCCCGGTAGTATTAAGGTTCTCACCTTTATTATCCATCTGCAGCCAGTTCAACACGGGCCCGCAGTTGAGCGAACCGTCGCACAGTGATTCGAGTAGAACAAGCTAACTGGACAATATTATTTTTTTACTTTAATGGGTTTAATACACGCATTACTTACTTTTTTGTGCAATTTAAGATTAATTAGGCTTGTTATTATAATTATTATTGTAGGTTTGAAAAAAAAATTTTTTTTGGTAATAAAATATTTATTTCCTAAAATCAAGAGAAACAGACTAAAAAGGAAAGAAGAAACTAACTTCACAGTATAATAATAATTAGTCTTATGATGTGTTATGTGTTAAAGTATGAAATTCCCGTTTTTTATGGAGAATTTAATGAAAATCTATTTTTCGATATAAATATTTTTGCGATTTATATGGAACAAAGAATCTCAGTTTTTTTTAATTTAGTGGGTAGACTGGGACAACATTAATGATTTGCCAAGTTGCTGTGGCCAGCAGACATTTGCGCTGCAGCTTCAGCAGCCAATATCAGTTCTCAAGTACTTCTTGAGGAAATGAGGTCTAAAAGTCTTCTTCTTTTCGTCTTTTTGCTGGACTCGTCGAACTCCTTGAGTGGTCGTCCAGGTGTAGAATCTTTCGACGTGGAAGGCTGAACTTTATGAACAGAAACATGTAACACTATGGCTCCGGGAATCCACTCAGTTTTCTTTTTCATGAAGCGTTCCCTGTTTTGCCGTATTTCGTCCATTGAAATGAAATTGAAATGCGACTGATGCTATTCTTCAACTCTCTCAGCGAATTTTCGTGATCCCAATACATCACATTTTGAGAATATAAATTAAAGATCATGCTATTCTGGTCACTTTTTCAATGTTTTAATCATTAATCAAAAAACTTGATTTTTTATTAATCTGAAAAAATAAAATTGTTGTGCAAAAGTGTGCAAACTGAAACTGGTATATTTGAATACTAGAGGGTTACAGCTACAATATATATAAATTCCAGACTGGGGTCAAGTGGGGGCATACAACTTCTAGTCTTCCAAACATAAAATTTTGAGAAAAATATAAAGGTCAACATTTCGCCATACTTTTTAAAACTATGTGCATTATTATGCACCTTATTGTACAGAAAATAAAAAGTACTTACCCTTATCTTCAAAATNTATCCTCATATCCTCACTTACCATGTTAATTACTCACGACTAGGTAATTAACAAAGTAAAAAATTGTGGAATCCTTAATGTCTGGAATGTTGTTTATCGTTTTTTATAAACGATAATCAGAAATTCAACAATGACTTTTGTCCAGCTAGCTTGTTCTACACGAATCACAGTGCGTCGGCGATGATGGACAGGGTGGTGCGCGTATTAGTGCGAGAGAACTAGAGAGCGAGAGAACTAGAGAGCGAGAGAGAGAGAAAAGGAAAAAGAAAGAGAGGGAGAGAACAAAAAGGGTCCCACTAGTAGCGCGTCAATGTACCAGGCGCCCAGAGCTATCCAAGAGTAATCGCTACCTTCTCATAGTCACACCTTAGCAGACCATAGTGTAAATGACGGAGAAAGAGAGAAAGAAAGAGAGAGGGAAAGAAGAGCGTCTATAGATACTCAAGAGTAAATCGCTGCTTCCCAGCTGCCATTATCACTCCTATTCCAGACACTAAAGTACCAGGCGCCCAGAGCTAGCCAAGAGGTATCAATAACTGCGTCGGCCAAATGCCTACATGCTAATATCTCCCTTATCCCAGTCACAATAAGGTGACCTTTGTTGTCCATCTGCAGCCAGTTCAGCACGGGCCCGCAGATGAGCGAGTCGTCGGCGATGATGGACAGGTGGTGGGCATAGTATCAGAGAACGAGAGAGAGAAAAGGAAAAAGAGAGTGAGGGAAGAGGAAAAACTTATACAAAGCGCGTCAAGTACCAGGCGCCCAGAGCTATCCAAGAGTAATCTCTGCCTTTTCATAGCTATTGCTACAACTTAACATACCATGATAAGTGTGTGATGGAGAGAGAGAGAGACGGATAGAATTAAAAGAAGAGAGATGAGAAAAGAAGAGTGTGCGTCAATGTACCAGGCGCCCAGAGATACCCAAGAGTAATACAAGAATCTGATTTCTGGGTCTAGTATTGCAGGGGCAATACTAAAAGGGATTCTAGACAAAAAGTACCAGGCGCCCAGAGCTAACCAAGAGGTATTGTTGCCTCTTGCTAGACCGTGCGAATTGGGGTGCCAATATCACCCTTATCCCAGTCACAATAAGGTCACCTTTATTGTCCGTCTGCAGCCAGTTGAACACGGGCCCGCAGTTGAGCGAGTCGTCGGCGATGATGGACAGGTGGTGGGCGTAGTATCAGAGAACGAGAGAGAGAAAAGGAAAAAGAGAGTGAGGGAAGAGGAAAAACTTATACAAAGCGCGTCATGTACCAGGCGCCCAGAGACATCTAAGAGTAATCCAAGAAACTGCTTTCTGGGTCTAGTATTGCCCCTATTCTAAACACAAAGTACCAGGCGCCCAGAGCTGACCAAGAGGTACCGCTGCCTCTTGCTAAACCGTGCGAATTGGGGTGCCAATATCACCCTTATCCCAGTCACAATAAGGTCACCTTTATTGTCCATCTGCAGCCAGTTGAGCACGGGCCCGCAGTTGAGCGAGTCGTCGGCGATGATGGACAGGTGATGAGCGTAGTGCGAAGAGAGAGAGAAATGGAAAAAGAAAGAGAAGAAGGAGGAACAACATATACCACGCGCGACATGTACCAGGCGCCTAGAAATACCCAAGAGTTTGCCTTCGTCTGCCAATATCGCCCCCATTTTAGACAAAAAGTACCATGCGCCCAGAGCTGACCAAGAGGTATCTCTCCCTCTGCTTGGTAGACCGTACGAATCGCACCCCTATCGCGGTAGTATTAAGGTCCTCACCTTTATTACCCATCTGCGGCCAGTTCAACATGGGCCCGCAGTTGAGCGAGTCGACGATGAGCGTAGTACGAGAGAGAGAGAAAAGGGAAAAGCTAGAACGGAGAGTGTCCAACTAGCAGCGCGTCAATGTACCAGGCGCCCAGAGCACTCAGAGCTATTCTCATGCTAAAACATAACATACCATGATAAGTGTGTGATGGAGAAAGAGAGAGAGACGGATAGAACTAAAAAAAAGAGAGAGGAGAAAAGAAGAGTGTGAGCGTCAATGTACCAGGCGCCCAGAGACATCTAAGAGTAATCCAAGAAACTGCTTTCCGAGTCAAGTATTGCCCCTATTCTAAACACAAAGTACCAGGCGCCCAGTGCTGGCCAAGAGGTATCGCTGTATCCTGAAAGACCGTGTGAATTGTGGTGCCAATATCACCCTTATCCCAGCCACAATAAGGTCGCCTTTATTATCCATCTGGAGCCAGTTGAGCACGGGCCCGCAGCCCCGTAGTGAGCGAGTCGTCGAAGTGGTGCGCGTAGTGCGCTATGGACCCCGGTGGTAGTGCTCGTCGTGTTGGGGAGGCAACACGACGTAGAGTGAGGCAAAAAAAAAGGAAGAAAGAGAAAGAGAGAGATAAAGAGAGCGGAGAGGGTCCAACTAGCAATGCGTCAATGTACCAGGCGCCCAGAGCTACCAAAGAGTAATCGCTACCTTCTCATAGTCACAGCTTAGCAGACTATAGTGTAAATGAAGGATTAAAGAGAGAAAAAGAAAGAGAGAGGGAAAAAAGAGCGTCCATACATACTCAAGAGTAAATCGCTGCTTCCCAGCTGCCATTATCACCCCTATTCCAGACACTAAAGTACCAGGCGCCCAGAGCTAGCCAAGAGGTATCAATACCTGCGTCTGCCAAATGCCTACATGCTAATATCTCCCTAATCACAGTAGCATTAAGGTCCTCACCTTTGTTATCCATCTGCAGCCAGTTCAACACGAGCCCGCAGTTGAGCGAGTCGTCTGCGATGATGGACAAGTGGTGCGCGTAGTGCGCTATGAGCCAATAGTAGTTCTCGTCGTCATCGCTCGATAACTCCTCGGAGAGATTGAAGAGGCCAGTGTATATGACGGAGAAAGGGAGAGAGAGAGAGAGAAAGAAAGAGACAGCGGAGAGAGTCTAACTAGCGACCCGTCAATGTACCAGGCGCCCAGAGTTATCCAATAGTAATCTCTACCTTCTCATGCTACAAAATAACATACCATGATAAGTGTGTGATGGAGAAAGAGAGACAGATGGAATTAAAAAAAAGAGAGGAGAAAAGAAGAGTGTGAGCGTCAATGTACCAGGCGCCCAGAGACACCCAAGAGTAATCAAAGAATCTGCTTTCTGGGTCTATTATTGGCATTATTGCAGGGACAATACTAATAGGGATTCTAGACACAAAGTACCAGGCGCCCAGAGCTAACCAAGAGGTATCGTTGCCTCTTGCGAGACCTTGCGAATCAGGGTGCCAAATCACCCTTATCCCAGTCACAATAAGGTCGCCTTTGTTATCCATCTGCAGCCAGTACAACACGGGCCCGCAGTTGAGCGAGTCGTCGTCGATGATGGACAGGTGGTGCGCGTAGTGCGCTATGAGGCCTATGAGCCGGTTGTAGTGAGATAGAAAGGAAAAGACAGAGAGATAGAGAAAGAAAGAGGAA
>NW_021132014.1:0-600 GCF_004193835.3 Ostrinia furnacalis
GATAAATAAATCCATAAAACACCAAGGTGCACGCATGGAACCAATAAGCAAGCAAATATGAAGACAAATAGTGAAGGATTTTATCGAATGAAATATCTATTTTTCACAAGATGAACCTATTATTTTCATGTTGAAAACTATATTGAACTCAAATTGTAATGGATTTAATCCTCTATTCAATAAAATAAACCATGAGTTATTATTATCATTTGAAACTTAATACATAAAAATAAAGAAAATATGGTAAAATTCAGCAAAATATGGAGAAATCAAGCAAATTATAGGAAAACTGAGAAAAATCGAGCAAATTCAGACAAAATCTGGCAATATCCAGCTAAATTGGGCAATATCCGGCAATATCGGGCAGTATTGGAAAATCGTGAAGAATGAGGTAAAAATAGGGTAGAAACAGGGAAAATGGGGTAAAAAACAGGGTAAAAACAGGGTAAAACAGGGTAATTAGTGGTAATAAATATGTGCAAATAGGGATAAATAAGCATTCAAAAGTGGAAACTAATAGTAATTAAAGAAAAAGGTGTAAATTAGAAAGAATGTGGTAAAATTTTTAAAGTCATAGAAAACTTGATGATATATATATTC
>NW_021132016.1:0-1230 GCF_004193835.3 Ostrinia furnacalis
TTCTTATTTATTTATTTATAGTTTATTGTTCACGTACAAAAAGATAATTTCTAAAAAGAAATTTCTTCCAGCACACCTAGTAAGTGAGACTGCAAATGTGAGAGGCGGCTAAGGCGCGTACAATACTAAAATAACTCATAATAAACATACATAATGCAACATAGATGTACACAAATATAGTAATAACTACAGATAAAATACTCTAACAATAATATTACATATAATACTAGCTGCCCGCCCCGGCTTCGCCCGTGGTACTTACATGTATTATACATATTAAACCTTCCTTAAGAATCACTCTATCTATTAAAAAAAACCGCATCAAAATCCGTTGCGTAGTTTTAAAGATCTAAGCATACATAGGGACAGACAGCGAAAGCGACTTTGTTTTATATTATAACTAGCTGACCCGGCGAACTTCGTACCGCCTTAGCGTAGAGATTTTCTTAATTTTTTTTCCGTAAGAACCATCCTTGGACTTCCACAAACATTTAAAAAAAAGAATTATCGAAATCGGTTCAGCCGTTCACACGTGATGCCGTGACAACGCGAAACGGGTTTCATTTTTATATATATAGATTAGTCGGCTTCCTTTGTCTTTGGCAAAATAAAGGGTGTTAGGTAAATGGGTATATGAGACGACACTAGCCCATGTTAACATGGGCATAGAAATGGTATGGTGAAGTCAGTTTGATATCATCATTTTAATTTTCATACAAAATAAATTTTATACAATCCGATTTGTATGAAAATAAAATAATTAAAATGAAGATATCAATTTTCTGACTTCACCATACCATTTATATGCTCATGTTAACATGGGCTAGTGTCGGCTCATATACCCATTTACCTAACACCCTGTATAATATTATTATTCCCTATTTTTTACTTTTATATTATACTAGCTGACCCGGCGAACTTTGTTCCGCCTTTATAAGCAGACTTTTTTTTATTTCTAACGGGATAAAAAGTATCCTATGTCCTTCTCCTGGCTCTAAACTACCTCCCTGACAATTTTCAGCTAAATCGGTTCAGCCGTTCTTGAGTTATAAGTGGAGTAACTAACACGACTTTCTTTTATATATATAGATTATGATATATCAATGATTATTGCCAAAGAAAAAATAATAAAAGGTGATTCTATAACCAAGTGTTTTAATAATACACTAGTATTATATTATCTGTGATAATACCCTATTTTTCTCAAATCTGCAATGTTTTAATTTTGTC
>NW_021132018.1:0-1308 GCF_004193835.3 Ostrinia furnacalis
TTTTAAAAAATACTAATTGTCATAGTCGAAAAACAATCGATATGAATCGATTCTTACCGATAAGATTCATTTTGGCAACACTGAATTGAGTGATAAAGACAGGAAGTTGTAATTATCACATAAAGTACTATTTAAATTGGATTTTTATAAAGGCAAATTGATACAAAGTTACACTAAGTGAATACTTTAAAAATTTATTAAAAAATTTTGGCAAATTCATATATTCATTAGCAGCTTGTCCACGCCAGGCCAGAAATGAACATTGTCCTTTCAAAATTGATTGGTAAAAATTCATCATAACAAAAGTTGAGTGCTAATATCACGGTTTCATACATTTCAAGTCCTGTTTTAGCATTACATAAGTTTTAGGGTCTCCATCGCCGCTTGTAGCCTTTCTATTTCTCCTTGGGATTGAGCGAGCTTCTCAGAGTTAAGATTTTGTACGTCCACTGGTACTTTAGTAGTGTAGTCGTCTGCCGCTATTGCCTGCTGTAGCTTGCTTATAATTTGTGACAGAGCTTCCTTCTTCTTCTCAAGTTTCGCTATCTCTTTCTGAGGATCGATGAGGCCCTGGAGGAAAAAACATTGCAATGAGGGCTATCGTTTTAGTGCTCACCAGTTAGCGCCACTGTAGAGTAAGGTCCTGTCACTTGCTAGTAGTGAAGACAGTGGCACCAACTGGTGACGCTAAAGTGGTAGGAGGATTATCGCATTTGCACTCATCAAGATGGCGCCACTGTAGAGTAAGGTCCTGTCAATCGCCAGGGGTGCCAACAGTTAAGTATAAAAACGATAGCCCTCATTAGTTTTATATTAGAAAAATAAAGGCTACGATATTGTAAGATTGAAAATTATATCTGGGGGCACGGTAGTGCCCCCGCCAAGTCGAGCGCGAAGCAAACACTGCCGTACCATCCTTTACTGGAACCATTTCGCCGCATTTTCAGGCCCCTATTTGAGAACCTCTGGATAAGACCAGAACGCAGAAATTTTCGTCATCTAGTAAGCTATAATCACATACTTAAAATCAAAAATTTCAAGTCTGTAGGACATTTAGTTCCGAAGTTATGCGAAAGCAAAGTTTCGCATTTACGACACTCACTCACTCACTCACTCACTGATGATCATCAAAATAGAACTAGTACTTCCCATCAACTCAGAGAGCTGAAATTTGGTACAGAGTTAGGGTTTAATGGCCACATAAAGGGAAAACTATAAAAACTAGGAAAATCGAAGATCTGGAGTAACACCACATTCATAATCATTACTACTCCGGCACCGTGGTGTTCGCCTGTATCGCTCACCGCT